>NW_009216177.1:0-41550 GCF_000690835.1 Fulmarus glacialis | reverse complement strand
GGGGCCGGGGCCAGGGCCGGGGCCAGGGCCGGGGGTACCGCAGCAGGGCTGTGTGCAGGTGCCGGCTGTCTCCAGGTCAGCGCTGCCTGACACCTGGCACCTTCACATTTTTTCAGTTATCACTGCAAGAAGGAGCATCTAACCACTCCCTTATTTAACTGAGGAGGACTGCCGTGTTCAAAAGCTTCCGTAAATACCATAACAACCCAGAACAGAAATACTTCAAGGCTTCAATAGTGCGATGTAGAAGTGTTATTTACCCATTTATTTTCCCAGAAGGTTTATGTGAAAAAGTTGTGTGGCTGCAGCAGTTTCTCAAATGACTCTTGATTTAGTAAGAGTAAATCACTAATGTTTGGCTAAAAGGGTTTTAAAAAAGAATGGATGATTTTAGATATTCTGTTAATTTTTTCTTAGTATTACAGTCACCAACATAAATCTCTTGTTAAGACTGCCTGTGCTTTCCCCTGGCTGCAGAAGGTTGCTTAGCAACCTCCTTGGTTTAGTCATGTGATAAAATTACTAGGATGCCAAAAAAAGTTCACATTAAAATTTAAAAAAAAAAAGGGGGGGGGCGGGGATACTTTTCACTTACAGAGTATACTTTTCAAAATGACCGACTAGGTAAAAAGAAAACTAGATGTGAATAACCTGAAAATTTGTTTTTACTTGCTCAGGTACTTGAGGTGCAAGCATTCACTGAACCCCAAATTCCAAGCAATTAGTTTTTAATTTTTTACAGACAAATCCACTCCAGACTTCCAGTGTTCAGAAAAACACTCCACTGGTTGCACTACAGTGCAATCCCCCTTGATAACAGGCTAAAATTGCATGTCTCTGCAAAGAGAATTAATGGCATTATGACATTTACTGAACACATAAAGCACTTAAACACATCAGAAAATATGTGACTTTGTAAAGGACTTCAATTTTTAAATGTCAAACTGTCTTTAAAGCAGAAAGATCTTTGAAAGCCTATTTGGATTCCTAATACAAAACTTAGTACAATCACTATCTATTTTTTTAAAGCAGATTTTTTTCTTCAGAGAGTTGGTGCAGCCTCCGTCACAGAAATTTTGAGCCAGTGTTATCTGACAGTGCCTGTCAGATGTAATCCCACAGAATTTCAGCCAGCAAGGGTACAATAAGGTAAGTTTTGGTTTTCCAAGCTCACATCAGATGAAGAATTCTTGATGCTTTTTTCTTTTCATTATGTTAAATAGATAACTTATTTTTGCTTTCACAGAAAGTTAAATTCACATGTTTATGAAGAACTTGGTTAAAAATTCTCATGTTAGTGTAGATAATGATGTTTTAGTGTAGATAGAGACAGAGAAAGGAAAACACATTAACACAAAAGGTCTGACTCAAACTTCCTTTGCTGAAAAACCTATGTTCTAATGGATATTTTGAGCAAGAGAATGATATTTACATTTGAAGTGGTTCAAACATGTAGTTTCAGAAATCAGATTCATATTAAAGAATTAACGAACTTTTGTTTTTCTTTTTGTACTGTATTTTGGCTAGGTACAGCCGCATTGTGACTTCTTCCTGTTTTGGGGCAAATTCCTTCCCCATTTGGAGATAACGACAAAATAAAAAAGACTCTGATGGATGCATTGATTTGCTGTTACAGCTATATGAACTCTTAAAATGGAAATTCATTTTGCTAGGCTGGTGCCTCCATTACCTTGTACAATTTCATTGTTAATTTAGAGATGTTATCTTATTCTCTTCCATTTCCTAACCCCACTCGCAGTGCTTCTGGCTTGTGCGGATACTTATTCGGTTGGAAGCAGACCACAATAATTGCCTTGCTTTGCCTGGTGGGAATATTTTTCCTTTCCTTACCTTCATTACTCTCAGTTAGTCAGTCAGTTCCCTTTGTTCTGCCACCTCTCTGTTAGAAGAGGAATATATTTTCCTGGCTGGTCAAAGGGTGTGAATTGCTGCCCTACCCAATGCCTTACACCTGCCTGCTGAGCCTACTCTGAGTTTCCAGACAGATATGTATTTTCCAGATGCATATAATCTCTTATTTAATGGGATATTACAGCATCACTATTTTCCCTTCGCATATGTCTGCAAATGTACATTTGTGCTTTTTAAAAATTTAACATCAAGAACTCCGTTTGCAAAAAATCTAATCTCTGAAATCTGTGAGAAGCAACTCTGATAAACAGGAAGATAAAAGTGAAAGCTGACAACCAAGTTTTATAAACATATGCATTTATTTGTTATCTGAGGCGAAGAGGACTAGTTACAAGGCAGGGGTATCTCAGCACGTTTATGAGATACTGTTTTCTTTTTGCTTTTCACGGTTGAGAACAACAGTCCGCTTAGATGAACAGGGGTCAAGATAATTGACAGAAAAAAGCACTGTAGAAAGACCCCTCTGGGTTGCTCTGCAGGATCAAATATGATGATAACTGAAGATAGGAAATCCCCTGACTTCTAATTTCTTTCTCATACTTTAAATAGTCAAGGTATGGCATGGATAGTAAGATTATTATCTGTCACCTGAGATTCAACCAACATGTTTTGTTTAGTTAGCATAATATTGATGAGTGGAGTAAGAATGGCATACAACTATTAATTTGCCACTGGGTGAATTTTAGTGGTCTGCAGAACACGCAAAGATTTTATTAAGACTGCCTAAAGCTATAATGTGGATTTCTACCTGTTAGTTCACTTTTATCCTTCACATAAACATTCAGGAGAACTGAATGAGTGCTTAAAAGGGCAGGACTTGTTTGTTGTCTCACAATCCAGTGAAGACGTACCTGTGAGGAAATTACGTGAGAGCAGACCCAGCTTTTCAATTTATGAAGTTAAAGAAAGCTTTGTCAGAACAGTATGGAATTTCATAACGCTTCATTGAATATATTGGAAGGGGCTGGAGGGGAGGAAAAGCATATACATCACTGACATACTTCATCACTTCACATACAGACATCACATTCAATTAAGTATAGAGCTCTCTGTCAACAAACTTGACACGTGCATCTAGAGAATGTCACCAACCCCCCCAAATCAATATTCAAGTTATGATGGACTGACAGCTTACCAGCTGAGTGTCCCCTGATTTTACCTATTCTTTCTTCAGATCAGTGCAAAGTCCTTGTAGCATGAACAAACAAACTTAGTTAACTAAACGATATGGCTGAGTACAAATCAAGAGTCAAAAATTCATACAGCATTAAAAAAAACTGGTTAATGAAATTAAGATCATCAAGAAACTAAAATATAATGCTGTTAAGGAATCTGAAATTACAAATTCTCAATATCCTAGGAAGATAAAGTTGCATTTTTATATAATTTATCCAGACAAATACAACTTTTCATGTAGAATTAAATCACTATAGACCTAGGGAAGAGTTTACCAGTGCTGCCATGTTATTACCATTTTTCTTTTTCTGATATATAAGAACATAAAGGCACTATAACCATAGCAGAAAAGACCAATAGGGTAGCTAGTTTGAAAATTGCATCTTTGACAATGGCCAATATTATATGAATGAGATGAAGGTTAACATGCTACCTCTGAAACACTACTCTCTATAAGTGTAGCTCAATAGGTGTACAGTATATCTAAACAGGAGAAGAATTTATAACTCGTCATTTATAACGTTAATTCTGCTACTGTTTCAGAATGTTTTAGGGGATGACAGCCTTACGATGCTCAGGACTCTTCACACTATGTGAGTAGTGTAATGGAAGGTTGTACATAGTGGTCTTGTTTATGCTGAATAGAATAAACTGGCCTCTGAAAATTGAATATTATTTTGTGAAGATATAAACTCCAGAATGAGTTTGTCCTTATGGATCCTTATTTTGGCAACTTGGTCCTACTTCAAAATACACATCAGTAATAGCAATTATTTTGATCTGGCAAGTCTTAAAATGTAATTTTGAGTATTTCTGCTGTCATATGACTGACCCATTTAATAGGAGCTTTGGTATTTAAATACAATTTCAAACTGTTCATGGGAGAAGCGCAAAAGAGCACAAAAACATCCTTATGCAGTAGCACAAAAAGGTCTGATATGTGTTATTTACCACCTTTACATTGCAAATGGCTCAGGTATAACACCTACTGCCTTAAAAATATTGCCTTGTAAAAGGGCTATTCACAAAATCACTGAATAGTTGAGGTTGGAAGGGACCTCTTGAGATCATTTAGTCTAAAACCCCTACTCAAGCTAGAGCAGGTTGCCTAGAAACATGTCGAGATGGCTTTTGAATATCTTCTTCACAACTTCTCTGGGCAACCTGTTCTAGTGTTTGACCACACAAGAAAAAAGTGTTTTCTTGTGTTCAGATTGATTTTCGTATTTTTTAATTTGTGCTGTTAGTGGGCACTACTGAGAAAAGTCTGGCTCAGGCATCTTCATTGCCTCCCATCAGCCTTTTGTACACATTGATAAGATCCCCCTGAGCCTTCTCTTCTTCAGGCTGAACAGTCCCAACTCTCTCAGCCTTTCTTCATAGGAGAGGTGCTCCAGTTCCTTAACCATCTTAGTGGCCCTTTGTTGGAGTCTCTCCAGTATGTTCATGTCTCTCTTATACTGGGGAGCCCAGAACTGGACACACAACTCCAGGTGTAGCCTCACCAATGTCAAGTAGAGGGGAAGGATCACCTCTCTTGACTAGCTGGCAATGCTCTGCCTCATGCAGCCCAGGAGGCAATTGGCCTGCTTTACTGAGAGGGCACACTGCTGGCTCATGGTCAGTTTGTTGTCCACCAGGTTCACCAGATCCTTCTCAGCAAAGCTGCTTTCCAGCTGGTCGGCAGTTAGAAACCAGTATGTAATGATCCTCACGCCCCCAGCTCCATCCCCCCTGTGCCACTTGGGGTGGTGAAGGAGTCTGAGATGAAGTTGAGCCTAGGAAAGGAGGGAGGAAAAATGTTGCTTTAATGTTTGCCTTTTTGTTTTCCACTGCCTGAATCAGTAATTAAATATCTATTTCTAAATTTCTATATCTAAATAAATCAAGTTAATTTTCCCAAATTTGAGTCTGTTTTGCCAGTTATAATAATGAGAAGTAATCTCTCTGTCTTCATCTTGAGCCATGAATTTTCTCGTTCCTCTTCTTTCTGCTTTCTCCCCCTGTGCTGCGGGGTTTGGGGGGGGTGGGAAGTGAGCAATAAAGGGGAAGAGGGGTGTTTGGCTGCTGGCCAAGGCTAACCCACCACAATAATCTCATTCCTCCCCATTTTATATCATCTGCAAATTTGCTGAGGGTACAGTGTCCCATAGTCCAGGTCATTAATGAAGAGGTTGAACAGTATTGGCCCCAATATCAACCCCTGGGGTACACTGCTAGTGGTCTGCCTCCAACTGGACTTTGCGCCACTGGTTAAAAGCCTCTGGGCTCAGCCGTTCAGCCAGTTTTCAGTCACCACACTGTGCACTCACGTAACCTGTACTTCATCAGCTTGTCTAAGAGAATGTTATGGGAGACGGTGTTAAAAGCCTTACTAAAGTCAAAGTAAATAATATCCACTACTCTCCTCTCACTCACCAAGTTAGTCACCTCATTGTAGAAGGCTAACGGGTTGGTCAAGCATGATTTCCCCTTCATAATTCTATGCCGACTACTCCTGATCACCTTGTCCTTCATGTGTTTCAAAATGCTTTTCAGGGCGATTATCTCCATCACCTTCCCAGGTACAGAGGTGAGGCTGACCAGTCTGTAGTTCTCTAGTTCTTCCTTCTTGCCCTTCTTGAAGACAGGAGTGACATTTGTTCTCTTCCAGTCTTCTGGAATGTCCTGGTTTCAGCTGGGATAGGGTTAAATTTCTTGCTAGTGCTGTGTTTTGGATTTAGTATGAGGAGAATGTTGATAACACACTGATGTTTTCAGTTGTTGCTAAGTACCCTCCTAGTCCAAGGACAGCTCCCATGCCTACTGACTGAGCTAGGTACACAAGATGGGAGGGAACATAATCAGGACAGCCAGCCCAGCTGGCCAATGGGGTATTCCATACCATGTGACGTCATGCTAAGTATATGAATGGTAGGCGTGTTCCAGGAAGTAGCGATCACTACTTGGTTATTGGTCAGCGCGGGTGGTGAGCAATTGCATTGTGCATCACTCATTTTGTATATTCTATCATTATTATTATTATTTTCCCTTTTCTGTTTTATTAAACTGTCTTTATCTCAACTCACGAGTTTTTCTCACTCTTACCGTTCTGATTCTTTCCCCGTCCCACTGGGGGAGGGGTGGGGGTGAGCGAGAGGCTGTGCGGTTTTTTGGCTGCCTGCCAGATTAAACCACGACACGGAACACCTCCCAGTCACCATAACTATTCAAAGACAATCAAGAGTAACCCCACAATGTCATCAGCCAGCTCCCTCAGCACTTATGAGTGTAACCTCTCAGACCCCATGAGCGTATTTATGTATATCCAGTTTAAGTGCTCCCTGACCAGTTCTCCTCCACCAAGTGTAGGTCTTCCTTGTACCAGACTTTCCCTCTGGTTTCAGGGTTTGGGATTCCTGAAGGTCAGTCTTACCGCTGCAGACTGAGGCAAAGGCCACTTTGAGTACCTTGGACTTTTCCATTTTATTTGTCAGCAGTTCCCTTGCTCCATTCAGCAGTAGGCCCATGTTTTCCCTTGTCTCCCTTTCGCTGTTTATGTATTTGCAGATTCCTTTCCTGTTGCCCTTCATATCCCTTGCCAGATTCTACTTCAGGCTGACCTTGGCTTTTCTAACCTCATCCCTGCACAATGGGACCGCAACTCTATACTCCTTCTAGATTACCTGCTCCTGCTTCCAACCTTTTCATGCTTCCTTTTATGTCTGAATTCAAGTAGGACATCCTTGCTATCTATGCAGGCCTCCTGATGCCTTTGCTTGATTTCCTACTTGTTGGGATGAACCTTTCTTGAGGTTGGAGGACCATATCTCTTGCAGCCTTCTTACCTCCAGGGCCATATCCCTTAGGATCCTTCCAAGCAGATCTCTGAAGAGGTTGAAGTCTCTCTCTTGAAATACATGGTTGCAGTCCTGCTTTTTGCCCTGCTCCCTCTTAGGATCCTGAACTCCTTCATGTCATGGCCAATGCAGCCAAGGCTGCCTCCAACTTTTATATCCATGACCAATTCTTCCTTGTACGAAGTCCAGCAGAGCACCGTTCCTTGTTGGCTACTCAGTCACCTGTGTCAGGAAGTTGTTGTCAATGCATTCTAGAAATCTCCTAGATTGGATGAGCCCTGCTGTATTGTCCTTCCAGCAGATATCAGGGTGGTTAAATTCCCCAAGAGAACCAGGGCTGTCACTGTGAGGCTTCTTCCAGTTGTTTGAACAAGACCTCTACTTTCCCTTCCTGATCAGGACATTTATAGCAGATACCCACTACAACAGCACTCTTAAGCTCTCAGGTGGCTCCTGACCCGTCCCAAGGTAGAGCTCCATGTACTCCGTCTGCTCTCTCACAGGAAGTGCAGTACTCCCTGCTCACCTTCCTGGCCTGTCCTTCCAAAAAAACCTGTATCCATCCATCCATCCATTGCAGCACTCCAATCGTGTGAATTATCCCACCATGATTCCCTAATCCTAATGAGGTCATAGCCCAGTAACTGCATAGACTTCTAATTCCTGTTTTTCTTCTAACTCCATGTTATGTGCATTACTGAAGAGGCCCTTCAGAGAGGCACCCAAGCATGCTGATTCCCCAGTACAGGCTTGAGAGCATTCTCCGTAAGGCTGTTCTGCATGCATTTCCATCTCTACATGCCTACACTTGAGGTGTTTCCACTTCAGCTCTATTTCGTTGATTGCTGTCTCTTTTCCGTTCCCATCACCCCAGGCCCTTGGCTTGACTACTCCATCCATAACTTCCTTACTTGTTTGTTGAGGAACCAATCCCTCATCCATCACTAATATACTATAGGTATACTACAGTAACCCTTATATAATATAGAATTTATGTATACTGTTTTCAAGGTCTTGAGACATATCATTCGACAATCCTTCAAATTCTGTTTTCACTGTGAATTTACTGGTTGGTTGATGAACTTGGAAGAGAATGAGGAATAGCTTTGCTTTTTTGCAGTTCAAAACAAAATTTTTACTGTTAAATGAGTAGATGTGCCTTTTTTTTTTTTTTTTTTTTTGTTATTTTAAACACTGGTGTTTCTAAATGCTCTTCGGAAGGAGGCTTTCAAAACTGAAATAGAATTTAGAAAATTGGTTTAAGTTTTGCCTAAAGTTTTTCCAGGAAGGTTAGTTAGAAATATTGATGGTATTTTGATCTAAACTTAATTTTGTCCTAGTGTACTTTGTGGAGAAAGATAAGACTTTATAAAACTGATGATAGTGTTTCAGGAGACGCTTTCTTTGAGAGTGGACTAATAATGTCTCCATGACAGTGATTGTAACTATTGGATAAGTGAAAGAGGAATCCTTCAAAATATTTTCACAGTATCTTCTGCAAATAACATGCTACTTAAACATCTAACTTTTATAGACCTCTCCCATATGTTCTATACATGAAGTAAACGTGATGCCAGGTTCAAGAGTTATTGGACTAAGTTCAGCCATCCAGATAGAATTTTGGACTGAGAAAGAAAGGTAATATTCAGAAGTTATAATATTTGGTTTCTGATCAGGCATCCACTTTAAACCCATTAGAAGCAAGAAAAACCTAGTGGATATACAAAAGTGCAAAGTACACAGGAGCAATAAAGCAAAATGAAGTGATAATTTCTTGATACACTGGCATTTAGTTTTCAAGAACTATTTCAAATACTAATTTTCAATAATATGGCATGTAGAATAGTTTATTATTTTCTTTTGTATTTTAGTTGTTGTAATTTCTTGTAACTGTTTGCCATAAACTGGCTAATCTATTTTTCACCTTTCTTCATGTACTAAGCAGAATTTTGCTGTTGCTTGTTGCTACACTGTTGAACTGAGAGCTGCAGCTTCTTTCATTAATGCATCACATAGCCTTTGTTGTTTACATGGATTCATGATGAAGATCCAAATGTCTATATGTATATACAAGATGATATATAGAAAATACCTGCATTCATTTTCTAATGCAGATTTTAATGAGAAAATAGCAGAAAGAAGCATCTGCTTTCCATAAGTATTTTTCCACCCCTTAATAAACCGACATTTGTTACATTTGTCACCTACAGAGGAATAAAACCTCTATTTGATTGTCTCCAGGAAAGTCTTTAAAAGAAAATATTTTTCTTGTACTGTTCTAGGATCCTGCTAATTTAGCAACCAGAAGGAGTTTTATGGTCTGAAAAGATGCAAGCATATTTATTAGAGAGACTTCAGGAACACAAATTTGCCAACATTTTGTACTCACTTAAGCTTAGAAGGAACAAAATGTACTCTGAAAAATAAAGCTTTTAAAATGTTTACTGAACACAGCTCCTTTAAATTTTCAGTAAGGCTGCTGCTCCAATATAATATTCAAACAAATAAAATAAGTCAGATTTACTGAGTGCTATTTTAAATTGAGAGTAAAGAGGGAAGATTTTTTTCTTATTATGAAGTTAAAGACAGGTACACAAGATAACTTTTCAAGGTCAGACAGCAAGTGAATTGCTGAACTGGGCACAGAGTCCAGATTTCCTGCTATGCAGTCTTGTATATCATCTAATAAATCACAGTAAACCTTTTCCCAAAGCTAAGCTCATTAGTTTGGAATTATTAGTGTTGTACCTTTTACTAATAGAATCTACTTTACTTTTGGGTCAAGATGTGAAGGTTGACATTGTGATGGAAGTTTGTTTCAGACCACTTGATCAGGATGAAAAATCAGATGAAGTCTTCTTTAAACAACTGAGAAGCCACTGGCTCTTATGGGGGGCTGTGGTCTTCCTGGTGTCTTCTGGAAGGACAACATAGCAAGACATAAGGAACCCAGAAAATTTCTGGAGGATGTCAGGGATAACTTCTCGACACAGGTACTGGGTAGGCTAAGGGGTGATGCATAGATGGATCGGCTATCCACAGACGGGGAAGAACTGATCAGGGATAGAATAAATAACAGTAGCATTGGCTATAGTGACCATGAAATAGTGGAGTTAAAGATCCTGAGGTGAGTGAAGAAAACAAGTAGCAGAGGACTGACTCTGAAATTTAGGAGAGCAACTTTCAGATTACTCATGGAACTTCCCTTCCCCTTCCCCTTCCCCTTCCCCTTCTTCCCTTCCCCTTCCCCTTCCCCTTCCCCTTCCCCTTCCCCTTCCCCTTCCCCTTCCCTGCTTCCCTTTCCCATAGAACTGGCTCCACACCATGAGTGGAAGTAGCTGGAATTACATGGTAGGAGTAAGGCTGGAATACTGATAACTGAGACTAGCAAACCAGGGAATCTGAGGCTGCATAGGATCTTTTCCAGATGGTTTTTCAACATCTGCTTCCTCTGGTACTGCATTTAACTTAATCTCATTTAAAGGTTTCATCTGATGAAATGTAGATTGTCTATATTTGATTTAGTTTTTGATGTTCTGTTTATACTGGAGACTTCCATAGACACTCTAAAGCACAGTTCATTTGACTAATACAGGCCAGATACTTTATGCCTTAAATGTACCTATTCTCATCATTGACTAAAGGAAGGCTAATATAATAAGCTTAGAATACAGATATCTAATATTAGGTGAGATAAATCCCATATTTATAACGTAAAATTAAGATGGGTTTTGGAAATTCTTTTTGAAGTCTCTGGATGGTACTGTTTTTACACTTAAAGATTAGATCCTCAAACATTCTTATAATAAATACTGTCTTTAAACTTTGATGATATATAGGAAGCCAAACTCTTAGTACCTCCTGAGGCTGCTCCTTTGTAACAGTGCATTTTGTGCCTAGTATTTCTTTGCTGCAATCCCATCTCAGTCATGCTTTATAAGTACCGTGTTCCTTCTCATACAAAGCATCCTTGTAGGAAGTGGTAACACATCATTTCCTACCATACAGATGGAAGAAAGCATTGAGCTAGGAAAATAATATGAACCTTATCGTGGGGTAAGGGAGAGTTAGCAAATCCAAATTAGTCTTGCTTAAACTCAAAAGTAGAAGCAAATAGCATCATACATACATCAGATGTGTCTTGTATTCTGCTATGTCTCCATTTATAGGTTGCAGAAGCAAGCTACAGGGTGTTGAGAACTGTGTAGGACACATCTGGAATATGTGATAATTGTTTTTTTAACTTTTCTTAACTGGAACCTTCTTTTAGACATTGAAAATACTTGTGTGGAGACAAAACAACCTTTTTGTTCCATGTGGACCCACATGAAGACCTGCATAATCAAAGCCAGGAATGGCTTTTCTCTATCCTGTAGTTGCCAATTTGCATAACAGCAGTGGTTGTATGGAAGTCTTGACACACACAAAAAAAATCCATTCATTAACATTCAGACTACACCTGCACACTGCTTGAGTTAATTTTTTTTTTCCTCTAATGCTGCACCTGTACATAGACTACTTTCTTTTTCACCAGTGGCTTTTTGGCATAATGGCAAAGCAGTGGAAATGTTACCTTTGTCATAGAAAATGAGTGGACACTGTATATTTTGTCAAAGCCAGAAAATACTGGCCCTGTGGTAGGAGACAAGAAAAAAAGAAGTACAACATGGTGAAACAGTAGGTTCCAAATCATTGGAGCTCAGTGTGTTATGTGCTTGAAAGGCTTTAGGAATACTAAAAAAAAAAAACATAACCATGTTTGGGAAACTCAGAATAGGAACAGCTGATGTCCTTATCACCTCTCATTTAAATCCCCAGAGACAGTACTGTTTAGTTCCTTGCCAATAATTTGTTTATTTCCAGGCATTTTTATATTTGTATTTTTTTTCCTCCCAAATGTAAATGTTTGTAAAGAAATATCACTGATGGATGGTGAATGGGTCCCACAGCAATGAGTTTTCAGTCCTTGCTCTTTCATCATGTTTTGTTTAACTAGAGAAACCTAAATTCATCTTCCTGCTGTGAACAAATGTTTCTGCTCATATTGCTTGAATTTTGGCAGTGATCTTATGAAACAGGAGACTGAGGTCAAATGCAAGAGGCTTTTAGGCTCTCTTTAATGGTCTGGCTTAAAAGCAGTAACCTCTTATATCCTTTGACAGTTCCTAAGCATGGAAGTTAAAACAAATAGCACTCCCTTGAATTTGAGTTCAATTTCTGCAAATGCCTCATTTACATGCAGATTTAGCCATGAGGGTTACTGCAACATTTGTTATATTTTGCACCTCTTCTGAACTGTGACTTCACCATTTAAATGGGATGCCAGAAAAATTTCTTCCTGCATCTAAATGAAATCAGTAACTTCACTAAAAAGTGAGAGCATGTAGTGGTATAGAGAGAAAGAGACAGGATATAAGATCATGTTACTGTAAAAATCCAGAGAGTAGTTGGTGCATTTATGTAATATCTGGTAATAAACTATGCATAAACTGCACAAAAATTAATAGAAAATGTGAGTAATATATACAGAAGTGAGTGATATGCGTATGAGAGAAAAGTGCAAAGAGAGTCTGACTCATTTGGAGGCAATCATAAAACCCTTCATGGCAGCAACACCAAAGGTGTAAAATCATATAGTTTATTTAATAAAACATTAAATTAAAACCCCACCTATAGAATGATGTGGCAGTTCTAATGCATTAAACAAATTGGTTTTTTCCCAAGAAATAACAAAGTGAGGATCCACTTGAGTCACAAATAGTTTTATTTACTTTTGGTTTACTGGTCTTGGACGATAACTTGACAGAACCGAGGACAGCAACTGATCAAGATGCTCAGCTATATGTAGTGCTGGAAGCTTACATTTGTCTGTTAAGTGCATTCTTCAGTTGCGGAGATCTCCAGAAAGAAGGCCACAGGCAGGGTTCCTTCACAGGTGATGGTTTGTAGTTATAGTAGTAGATTGCAGTGAGGGTGTCTGTATTACATAGTGCTGGTACTGGCCTGGTGGTGCAATCTTGCTGGCGAAAGCAGTCCCAAAGTGAGGTTTTCACTACGTAATCACATGAAATTATGTAATTTAACAGGGATTTTTTGAGGCTTGAGGAATCCATGACTAAGACTCCTGGCTATTCCAACTCCATTAGAAACTGTTAGGTAATAACTAGTGTTGCCATTATTGGTGAAAACAACAGGAGAAAGACTGCTTTCCTAGGATAAACAGAATTAAAGGATAAAAAAGCGGTTGTGGAGGGGCAGGGTTAGGCTGTTTATGTCCCGTATGAATGTTCAAGATGAAATATGCATTCACCAGGTTGAAAGAATTCTAATTGTAAACCGACAACCTTTATCTGTTTTATAGCTTGAAAAAGAAGGCGTGACATTTGCAGGTTTTGCTTTTTGCTGGTTTTCTTATAGAATTTGCTGGCTTGCTTATAGGAAATATATACCCTTAAAATAATTTCCTTTCCCCTTCCAAGCAATTTGTGACATGACAAAAGTAAGGTGCTTGATTTGTATCACATCTTCACAATGCACTTTTGCTAGCAGTGATATTGGGGGTGATTCAGCTCGCACAGGATAGCAACTATAAACAGGTGCCCAACTAACTAGGAAGAAGGCTTCTGTGTATATGTGGGGGGCTGATCTTACAAGGCTGTTTTTAATGTGAAAGCAGTCAAGGATATTCTGCCTGTGGCAAGGTCATACAATGGAATTGAATTTTTTTTCTGTCATAAGGGAAGACATTTATTGAGCATTGAACAAGTGGATGAAGGGTAGGGGGATAGTTTGACAGACACTTTCAGGCATATTTAAATTTCATGCTGGCAAAGATTTGCAATAGCTGGATGATACATCTAGAGAGTATCCATACAGAAACTAAATCACTTACAGTCAACAGTGGCCAGGTCCCCAGTGCCAAAATATCAGGCAAGAATTCTTGGATCCTTGCATGTATTTTAGGTTTAGAGGTTGTTTAAAACAGTATAGGATGGAAGCTGGCTTATAAAAGGACAAAAAGCCTTACAAAAAGTGAAGTAAAATAGAGGAAGGAGAAGTTCAGGAAATATACGTATTAGGGAAATGTAGAGAAACATGTGGTTAGGAGGCAGGCAGTTTCCTTTGTGTAATGCATCGAAGGAAGGTCAGTATATTACACATAGGATAGTAATAGGTCATGGTGTAACATGAATGAGCTTGCCTTAGGCAGAGTACAGGCTTGTTAAGAATTGTTTATTTCTAAAATCACTGTTATCTTAGATTTATAAAAGTGAATTAAGAATATTTCTCTTGCTGTGCAGAGGCTTGTCTTGTGGTATCAGCAGTCTCTCTGACACTAAAGAAGAATTCTGACAAGTACCCTTTATCTCTACAGGATGCATTAGGAGAGTAGATTTGAGGAAAGGGAAGGAGGGATGTCATGACTTTTCTCATGCCTCTGTTGTCATGATCACATTGTAAAGCTGCTGACTATGAGATTACTAAGTGAACTTTCATTATTACTTTCTCCTTCTGAAGGCAGAGTAGGAATTTGGCCACCATTTGTTCGTGTTCCTGTTCTGTCAGCTGTGACATATTAAAGGCACTAATACAAAAATGAAACTGTTTTTGTCAGATGTTTTTACAGTTGTATTTGTGGAGTTGTTTGGTTGCTGTCTAAAGCTGAAGTATAGCAGAGGCATTGCTCCTCATTATAACTAGTGATAGTCTGAATTGGGTCAGTCTGAATGCTGCAGGGCTACATGGGCTATTGAGCAGAGTAAAATACTGCTAAATCTGGTCAGGAAGGATAGAAAAAATGGGTTACATATTTTTTGACTTACAGGCTGCAAGTGTGTACCCAGGCCTAAATACAATGAACTCGTAGTAAAATGTTTTTACACCAACTTTCCATGTAGCCTGTGATATCTCACTGTGCATCTAGATTACCTTTATCTCACTATTTTGAAATTTGCTTAGAAATAAGAAAAGAAAGACAAAAGCAAAGTTGGTAGAATATTTGTGATTGGATTCATAAAGTGGTCTAATTGCAGTGATGCTATTTCAGATAACAACTCAGAAAAGAAGCACTTTGAGCCTCCTACACAATGCGTGAATAGGGATGTAACTGCCTAAGATTGGGATCAAACCAGACAGTCTTCATAAGGTAGAAGAAAAAAGCGAAGTGGGCTGTCTAATGGTGGCCAGTAGAAAACACTAAAAATACAAATGGGTCTGTCTTCTCCAAAGTTCAGACATTTTGTAGAGTCAGGATTGACTCCAGGGCCTTTCCTCACCAAGCAAGCAAACAAAATTCCAAAACCCAGGCAGGAAATCATTCTTTTGAGTTTGTTGCTAATGCTTGGCTAACTTAGCTGGCAGGAAACAGGATTGGGTTTCTAGAATCTGTTTGTGCATTTCAAAGGAAGTCCTTTGTAGTTTGGTTGATTTTAGCTTCCAAGAAACTGCTCCAGACATTCAGTTACGCTTCTTCTCAGTCTCTTCTCTGCCAATGAATTCTGAATTCTTTTATGTGTAATAGAAGGGATTGAGATTATTTTTTTCTTCCTTTCCAGAAACAGCCTATTGCTTTGTTGCTAAGGCATATAAGTGTGGTTTAGGGTTTGATCTTCCTTGTCAAAGCAATTGGATCTGGGTCTCCCACAACATACATTATTCTACACAGCATAAGACTATGGAAGAAGGGACATAGACAATACTGCCAGGCTGCTTTCAGAGAAAATAACAGCTTCTATCACTTTTTAGGAATTTCTTTTCAAGGTATCCTGAACTGGTAAGCATGCTTTGAGAGCTTTTGCTAGGTTACTTTCCTCAGGATTCAGCTGGAGGATTGTTTAATTTCAGGATGCCGGTGTTTTGTTCTATCAATACTGAAATGGTTCTATATGTATATACACATAGGCAGAGCTTCAGGCAGCAGAACTGCTTCAAGAAAAAAGTTGAGCAGTACGTGCTGTTAAGCTGCAGCTCATTTAGATATCAATCAGTGAGAAATGGGTCACGATTCTGATGCGAAATCTTTTGTCAGCGTCATAATCGCTATTATTTTTCTGACTATCATCAGAGAAAATATTACCCACTAGTTTGTCTTCTGCAATTTCATTTTTTCAGGATCTCTCCATTTTGGGGAGTTTCTCCCTTCTGGCAACCTTAATGTTAGTTTAGGTAAACACAGCTAAAGTAAATTGTTTTATTATTATTCCTTACTGCTTATCCAATAATAATGAGAAGCTGAATCTAGAAAGATGTTGGCTTTCATAGCATTGAATACAAATGGTCAAGTCGTCTTTGTTACTATTGAGCCTGCTGCAAATGTTACCCAAAGGCTGGAGCTGGTCCTCTGAATCTAGTGTTTAAAGATTGTGGGCTCCCCTTACAGGATATTGTACACCATTAAGAAAGTATTTCAGATTTTTTTGTTACTGTTAGCTGGTTTTGGAAGACTCTGGTAGGCAAAAAATTGCTGGATGTAGCAAATATTATGTATTTGGATAATTAATTTAGCTTAACTAATTAACAGTCTTCAGAATATATTACTAACGCAAAGGGGCTCTAAATGTCACACACTCACACTCCATAGTAAGAAGAAAGTGACAAAGTGTGCTATCACAGTCAAGCTGTTTCTTGGGCTTACTTCAGGAAATACAAGTTAGATTAAGTTCCTTTTGGTTACAAGGCAGTATTTTTAACATTGTTTCTCAGACAAAGGAAAGGTTAGGTAAGGGGGAGGGTACCTCATTGACAGATTTCAGCAGGGGCCAGGTCTCATCCTGGGATCAGTAAGGTAACCATGACATTAATGGCTAGGCAAAGTGGGTTCACTTTCGAGGCTAAGAGATCTACCTTTTCTATGTCTGTTTTGAGTCTCGAAGATCCCTCATTAACTTGAGCTTTAAAAGCCATTTGTTCTTCTACATAACAACAATTACTAACATTTTACTTATCTGCCCTTTTCTAACAGAAACAATCAGAGAAATGTGCCACATCGATTCAAAAAGAAAAAAAAAAAGGAGGCAGGAGCGAGATGGACAAATAAACCTACCAGAGTGGATTTTCCATTGGGAGATATTTTCAGTAAGGTATACATTACTGTAGTTTTCCCATATAAAGCCACTTTATTTTTCTAAATGTTGATCTGTGGTCTCTCATAATACAAGAAGATTAGAAATCTGTAGGGGAGTGGGAACACTTTCTTTTATAATTGTATCTCTAGCAAAGTGTGTTTATCTCCAATGTAGGCTTCTAATCACTACCATACCTTAATTAATCTTTGAATACTTACAATATTGGCAGGTCCAAGACTGCAATGGATTTACTATGTAAATATGCCGGCTTCTTCTCAGAAACCTGTGAATTAAAAAACAATAGATCAGATTCCAAACAGGAAGGTACTAAGAGTAATCTGCCTTCAAGATTGATCAAAATTGTCGTTTAATATCTGAAATGCCTTATTCCATGTTAATATATTCTGAATTCTTAAAAGAATGTGAGTTCTAACTGAACGTAATTGTTTACCTTTAGGTGGATTAAGCTGATCTAGCAAACGGAGCATTGTGCTGTTTGTAGTATTCTTATTAGACTGTAGGAGAAAAAAAATGTGAAAAGACATTTCATAAGCTAAAAAGCCCTTAACAATTTTATCAAATTTTAGGAGAACATGCATAAGAATTTTTTCAACTCTTTCGGATCCCATTATTTGGGCTTTCCACAAGGAATGCAGTAATTAAAGACCCATATCATTCTGTTTTCAATATATAACAACTGAACCACGAAAACTTCAGAATCTTGAATGGACTCTTATCGTGGAAGGTATGATACCATTATTAATAATTATAGGACTTAATATTCTAGGTGTGGGAGTAAGTTCAGCACAGTTAGTAACTGACGGTACTGAAAAACAAGAATTTACACTTCCTTTGGTATTTTTTTCTCCTTTCCAATGCTCACATGACAGTGTCAACATACACTGTCTGAAGCTAAGAAGCAGCTAACTGTTCTAGTAGCTGGGCTCTTCCATGATTATTTGTTGCAATTACTGTCCTCAAAACCACTGGTAGGATCCAGCAGGTAGCACCCCTGAATTGCGTGTAGGCATTGGTACAGTCCATTGCTAAGGTTTTTCCAACAGTGCTACAGAAAAATCTGAGGCTTTTGTTACATATTTGTGCTTGTTCTGCAACATTCATACAAGAGTTAAAAATGCAAATTACATATAATTAATGTGTTTAAATGAAAACATAAAGCCAGAAGTCTATGATAATTCAGACAGATACTGTGTAAGTTATTCTAGATTTGTATGTTTCTCTCTGTCTTTTTTTTTACTTTGGAACATGATAAATTAAATCCCTAAGTGGTGTATAGGGCATAGAATTTATTTACTGTGTATTAGGCAGCATAGCCACTATTAATTACCATCCACAGTAAATCTGACTAATGCTATTTGTTCTCTGACTCAAGTTCTACTTAACAACTCAAGTTCTACTTTGTTTTAAAAAGTTTAAAATATCAGGTCCTAAAATAGTTTAAATTGAAGAATATAAATTTCATGGTTGAAATATCTTTCAAAGCCCTTCAAACCTTTTTTTTTTTTTTTTTTTTTAAAGGGCAATATACGTTTAGGATTTGCAGCAACTCTGCAGAAATATGTAGTCTGCTAGCATTTAGTTGCACTATGAACAGCAGATAGAAATGATGCGCGCCGATAACATAGTCTTGCAATTACCCTGAATTTATATAAAAATTTATTTCCAAATTTGTTACATGAGGAAGTGGTAAATGGAAGAAATTGGAATTTAACTTTATAGGTTTATATTAAGAATGTTTGACTATCTCTTTTCATCTATCTTCTACATGAAAATCATCTCCTCAATGCCAACATACTACTTTCCTTGCTTTGAAAAGATATTTCAGACAACAGCTGCACATGTTAGAGAAGTTAAAACATTCCACACAGTAGCAACTGACCGGACCTGGGAAATGTTAGTCTTTGCTGAGAGGGCAGATAAATTTCCCTAAAGAATAGGGAACCTTCTCATCCATGAGAAGAAGCTCCCTGAGTTCCTGGTTGAGGTACGAGTTCAAACACTTTAACGAGGTGTATGCCACTACCTATTCAAAGGGGGTTACATTTTCCTCTGCTTCTTGCTACAAAGGGTTCACATACACAGCTTGATGGATTTTAGATTATATATTTTTTTACGATTTCTGAGCAGGATTAAAGTAAAGGTCATAGAAAAATAATGTAAAATTCACCTATACACATATAAAATATTTCAAAGACTATTCAAAGAAAAAAAAAACCCTAACAAACTTAACACCTTTTGAAAATGCAGTTTCCTTCCTGGATTCCTGTCTTAATTTGCTTTTCCTCTCAAACTCCTTCTCTTTTAACCATGACTGCTTTCTCCTTTTGTTGTGTCCTCGAACCTCAGGTGGCTGGAAAACCCCTTTTAATGCTCTCTATGACAGTTTCTTTTTTCTACTAATCCCAGGCTGCTGCTTGGCTCGTCTAACAACTCTTCTCATCATTCATCTGTTACTCCAGTTCTTCTTTATTGATTCCAGGATGTTGCTTTCATTATACTCTTTCTGGTATGGCTATTGAATTGAAGAACTAGCCTGTGTCTCCTGCATGATGCTCTTTTTGACACAGCCCTGCTAAGTCTTGACACACACTGGCTCCAGAGTCTCTCCATTCAGTTGTAGGTAGGAAGGATGACTGGAGGAAGAACAATTATTGAATGAGAACAAAAAGGTACTTCTCATTGCCACACAGTCTTGAGAAATTGGCTAAGATATTGATTTACTGGGACAGTAGTAGACTTGAGCAGATCAGAACTATTGGCAGCATGAAAGAATGACTGTCTGGAAGGAGTGATGGGGGACAGAAAGTGGAACAGGCAGGATTGTAATACTGCAAGATGAGTTTGTTAAAACATATAATAGTCTTCCTGAGAGGACATCTGTGCCCAGAACAATAAACTGTGGACACAAGGACATCGAAGGACATCAAAGGAAAAACGGGATTGGATTTACTGTTATTAATTCCACCCAGCAGGTGTCATCTCCCTTTAGTTATATGAAGTTACACGGAAAATAAAGTTTTCTGGTTCTTTAGGTCTCAATTCAGCAAAACACTTGAGCATATCCTTAACTCCAAAAGAATTCCTGTTGTACACAATGGGACTTAGATATGTAATTCAAGTTAAGGATATAGTTAAGTGTTTCCAGAATAGACGTGGAATTGGGTCTCAACAAGTTCTTTTCTTCAGTTCAATGCATTCACGGCAATTTATTTCTGTTCCTTTTTATGTTCCATTTTAATATTACTACTAGTTTGCTTTGTTATTTCAGAGCTCCCAAACCAGCCAGGACCATCCAAATTAAAAAAAAAAAGACTAACAGTTTTCTCAGGGAATGGAGTTTTCTGTGAATCTTTTAGGCCTGTGTGTCTGCAGAAGGCAGCTTCCCCTTTTTTCTGTATTCTACTGGTTCCTCTCATTGGAGGAACCCACACTTTGCAGCTGCTTTATAAACACTTATGATTTTGAATAAAAAAAGTATATCTGGCCAATGGAGAGAATAGCATTCTCAGGAACAACATAAAACACTTAGACTTCCACCCAATCTAGTTAGGAAACTGCTCCCTCTGGAGACATAAGTTGTGTTTGGCTATATCTACAGTTTCAATTGTCTTGAAAAATCTTATCTGTGTTTTCCTGTGAGATAATATTGGTTTTAGATTCATTACAAAACTCCATTGTTCTTTCTCTTTAGCTAATAATCTTTCCCCTGGTTTTGCTGTTATTGAAGCTTCTGGATTTCTTGTTTCTTTATAATGCTAAATTAAATTAATATCATGCATTAGAAATAAATATTGTGCAAGCATGTGACAGGGCTTCTGCTGTTACTTGTGGGTCACAAATATGTTTTTCTTCCTTGCTGCTTCTAGATTTTTTGTTTCTTTGCTTTTCCCTGAACCACTGCATTTGGCCCTTCCTCTAAATGTTACAGAAATAGCAGTCTTGGCAGGATGTGTTGCAGGGATTTAAAAGACCAGATATCCATTATCTTTCAGTGTCATTATTAATTGTGATTTTTGGACTTATACTATGTTGTAAGCTTGTTAAAAATTGCTGGGAATTGTCCTATAACTAAACTTCTTCATTATTATCAAGGACTAGACTAAGTAGTCATGTCAATTCCTTCCAGTCCTATGATCCTAATTCTGATATCTTCCAATATCTATTATTTGAGTTAGAAAGGTCAGTTTGCTTCTTCTATTGAAAACTGGGGAAGCTAAAGTTGTTTCATATCTGGCAACCTCCCATACTGTTCGTTCATAAAAAGCTTAAATTTTGGTAGAGAAAATTTCCTCTCCAAATAGCAGGAAAAATTGTTGCCTTTTGATGCACATTTTTCTTTAAGTAGTCTTGGTTGTCATTTACTGAGACTCATATATGCTTTGAATAAACCTTACTATAGTCCACCTCAGCAAATTATTAAATAAATTTCCCCAAGGTAAAATTCAGTTCTGGTACAGTCTGTGAAAATTAAAATACTGTTAATGCTCATTTATAAATTAGTATATTATTTTAGGGAGATAGTGTTCAAGCAAAAAGGGTATACCAATTTTCCAGGAAAACTATTAAAATTAATATTTGAATAATATCCATAGTAAAATTATTTTAGCTGTCCTTAAGAATTTTATAAACATGTTAATATTGTCTAAAAATAATCTTCTATAAAAATCAACAAATACATTATAAAAAGACAAATTGTTATAAGGTTTGCATTAGACACTATGTAAATAACTTGGACATTCTAATAGCTAAAGACTTTTCAAAGTAATAACAGGCTTTATTGTGTGTGTCCTAGACCAATATAAAAGGCTTGGTCCTTCATAAACTCTAGTCTTTAATCCAGGGTACATGTGATCTACTTCCTGTCATCTACTAGGTCAGATAATGACACAGAGTCGGTATCTGAAATTACATACAAGCCTCACGTACACAAAGTATTAGAAGCGTTTGGAGATATAAGGAGATATAAAGATGAGTTGTGGCAGTGTGTTTCCAAACCATATTTTTTCTTCAAACCCAAATATAATTTGTTCTTTTGCTAAAATATTCATTGAAGGGTAAAAAGCAAATCCAGCTATATAATTACCTAAAAGAAATAGACATATTCAAGGATTTTTTGTTGTGTTTTTGTTTTTCTGGCTCAAGTGAAGAATCATCTGCCAGGTTTTTCCTAGAAATTGTCAGAAGAGCAATTCCCACTGACATTCTGGCACAGCATAAAACCAATATATGTTTCAGCAATAGGAAGAGGTGAATTACACAGAAGTTAAAGCTTAGTTTGCTGGTTTAGAAATTCTTCCATTTTATCTCAGAAAAAGAAAAAATAAATATTAACCAGCAACTAGCAGAGAAATTCTCTCATTTTAGAAGGCTTATGTTAAAGAAATACTTTGAAAACTCAGGCTTTAGCAAGCATTTGGTCTTATTAATAGGACACAATCACAAACGCTTTGCAGTAGCTGTTCGTGTTTTAAAACTGCCTTTGAAACTTTTGATGAGAAAACAAGTTATAAAATGTAATTAGGTGTTGGTAAGCATTGTGAATGGATAGACGCCTTGCAAGTGACCAGACAAAGAAGTTATCATTAACTGGAACGACCAAGATCCAGGAGGGATCACAGGGATGACACAAGTATTATGGAATCAGTCTTTGTAAGCGGGAAGAGAGACATAATCATCCTTTCAGGAAAAGATCAGCAGTGAGACTTCTCAATACTTTCTGGTAAGTGAGACAGAAGATGTGGGTGCAGACTTAGTCCTTTGGCAGACACCAAACAAAATAGTTGTGCAAAACAGTAATAAAGGAAGAACCATTCAAGGATCTTATCAGGAACAGGTTTACCCTAAGATGATCCTGGGAGATTTGAATGGAGTGAAATGAAGATTCACATTGCAGGTAGTGAAGTAAGAACAAACAAACCAATTTGTCCATAAGGACTTAGTTGAGTGACAGAGCCACTGGAAAACTTTAGCTGACCATAAAGACCAGTTCAGCAGCCCTCCCTCACAAAATAGAATGACATGATTAATTTACTAAGCCCAGAAAACAAAGAGATATTTAAAAATGAATGGATATTATTTCACAAACCAAATTGAATCTATTGATTAAGTTTTTTAGGAACATTTGGGGAAAAGAGGCATATGATGGCTGGATATGGAGCTACTCTGATGGTACAAGAGGTAGTGGAGGCATGCATATACGAACGTTAGTGACTCTAAATAGCAGCTGTGAATCACCTTGTAAATTCTCTACTTTTGTAATAATTGCAATGGTTGAGATTTGATTTCTTTTATTGAATTTGCAATACACTATCTGTACTAAATATTCATTTGCGGTTTTAGTAAAGGGACTAGCAGATTCATTAAATGCATTTTTTTTTCATACTTGATATTTGCAGCCTAAATACCGTATTAATTCCAAAATATGATTTCTTCATTGCCTCTTTTTCTGCTATTCCTTTAATCTGAACAATTCGTTTTGTAAGAACTTGACCAGAATTAAATAAGGGTTGATACCATGGGTTTTGCCAGGAATAATTTTCCTTTGCAATACTATATTTTATTCTATACTCTATGCTGTTACATAATTAGAGTTAATTAGAGCTGTCTGAAGCATACTTTTTTTTTTAATGGATTCTGCCCCAAACCATTTGCTGTATGTGTACTTTCATCTGCCCCATCCCAGCTCCACTTTAAAAATGTCCAGACATAAACTAACTTGAGCTCAATAAACTATAATTGAATTTAACAGGCATAGGATTGCTAAAAAGATGTTGGCTACTTAGAGACAATGCTAGCCTTTAACTGTAACAGTTCATTCAGGAAATCCATACTCAGTTTCTTGGTTTATATTTTGGGGTATGACTACAAGTTTCAACTCTGTATATTCTACAAATAGGCTTTTTATTTTGGCAGGGATGCTACCTGGTCCTGTCATTCAAGCATCACTATATTGGAGAGAAGAATTCCAGAATAATCTCAATGACATAGACATTGCATTATTTGGAATGGTATTTTCAGAAATGAAATCATCAAAAAATATTAAAACCAAATGGTGATTAGAGTCTCATTTATCTGTTTATTTTGCCAATATTGTGTTACTTAAAAACTTCTATGCCTAATGAATGTTGCATGTACCGTTTTCTCCCAATGCAAAACAAGGTTAAGACCACAGATTTTTATTTTATGTATAATTTTCAGATCTATGTTGTACGTGTAAGAAAATGTATCACATTTATTAAAGCTGATGAACATTTTCATATTACTTGGCAGTCAGTGTGTGAAAGATTATCATAGAACCTATCAGGCCCCAAATTCTGATTCACACATGCATATATACATGTGTGTATATATATGTTCATATTCATATTTATTTGTGTGTATATAGTTTCTTGGTATCAAGAAACACCATTCATTCACTGGAATGTATACACACACATATGTAAAATTTTATACATATGTTTTATACATATATATATATAAGGTTTTAAAAATATATTTTTATATAAGGTTTTCTAGTGAAGTTTTACTATAATGACTAACTTTGAAAGAACCTTCTGCTGACAGTCAAGCATCAAAGCTTCTGATCTAAAACTGCATCAAAGCTAGTTTTGAATGTTGCACCGAACATCCTGAAACTTTTAAGTTCAGCCAAGCATTGACGAAACACAAAAACAGAAGCCTTGTCACTCAAGACTCCCAACCATACGGAATAAATAAACTTTTAGAGCACTTCTGAAGCTACTAAAATTGATCACCCATTCCACAATTACACTTCACTGTAGCAATTTTTTGTTTAATTTCTTCTGCACCTAGATAGTACAAAGCTTTAGTCTTCTATGAATAGAAAATGATTGTGCTGCCACAAAATATAGCATCTAGGCAAAACTACAGATTAATATTACAAAGAAACAGAGGGAACATAAATCTGTCAGTGGAGTTCCTTCACATTTTACTGAGGTTTCTATATTTTTTTCAACATAAGTAACTTGTATGGTCTTTTTCAAGTATTTACATATGTACTTTCATATGTGAAAGCAAAGTGATCTTTTATAAACCACATAATATTTGAAACTCCAAGTAACGTAATATAAACATAATATAAACTCCATCATATTTGAAAAGTCATGGCAGTCAGGTAAAGTCACCAGTGACTGGAAAAGGAAACATTGCACCCATTTTTAAAAAGGGTAAAAAGGAGGACCCTGGGAACTACCGACCAGTCAACCCCATCTCAGTGCCTGGTAAGATCATGGAACAGATCCTCCTGAAAGACACGTTGAAACGTATGGAAGACAGGGAGGTGATTAGAGACAACCAACATGGCTTCACCAAGGGCAAATTGTGCCTGACTAATCTAGTGGCCTTCTATGATGGAGTGACTACATCAGTGGACAAGGGAAAAGCTATGGATGTCATCTACCTGGACTTCTGTAAGGCCTCTGATATGGACCTCCACAACATTCTTGCTGCTAAATTGGAGAGATATGGGTTTGATGTATGGACTATTGGATGCATAAGGAATTGGCTGAATGACCACATCCAACGAGTTGCAGTCATCAGCTCAATGTCCAAATGGAAACCACTAATGGGTGGTGTCCCTCAGGCATCTGTATAGGGACTGGTAGTTTTCAATATCTTTATTAAAGACATAGACAGTGGGATTGAGTGCAGCAAGTTTGCGGATGGCACCAAGCTGAGTGGTGCAGCTGAGACACTAGAGGGAAGGGATGCCATTCAGAGGGACCTTGACAGGCTTGAGAAACGGGCCGGTGTGAACTTCATGAAGTTCAACAAAACCAAATGCAAGGTCCTGCACCTGGATTGGGGCAATCCTCAGTATCAATACAGACTGGGTGATGAATGGACTGAGAGCAGTCCTGTGGAGAAGTGCTTGGGGATATTGGTAGATTAAAATGGGATAAGAGCTGGCAAATGTGAGCTTGCAGCCCAGAAAGCCAATCATATCATGGGCTGCATAACAAAAAGCATGGACAGCATGTTGAAGGAGGTGATTCTGCCCATCTACTCCAGTCTCATGAGATCCCACCTGGAGTTCTGCATCCAGCTCTGGGGGCTCCCAGCACAAGAAAGACATGGGCCTGTTGGAGCGGGTCCAGAGGAGGGCCACAAAAACGGACAGAGAGCAGGAGCACCTCTCCTATGAAGAAAGGCTGAGAGAGTTGGGTTTTTTTCAGCCTGGAGAAGAGAAGAATTTGGGAAGAGCTTATTGCAGTCTTCCAATAGATAAAGGGGACTTATAGGAAAGATGGAGCAAGACTTTTTACCAGATCTTGTACTGATAGGGCAAGGGGTAATGGTTTTAAACTAAAAGATTGGACATAAAGAAGAAATTTTTTATGATGAGGATGGTGAGACACTGGAACAGGTTGCCCAGAGAAGTTGTGGATGGCCCTTCCCTGGAAGTGTTCAAGGTCAGGGCAGAGAGAGCTTTGAGCAGCCTGAAAGATGTCTCTGCCCATGGCAAAGGGGATTGGACTAGCTGATCTTTGGGGGTTGGACTAATTGACCTTTAAAGGTCCCTTCCAACCCAAACCATTCTCTGATTCTGTGATCTAATATCCTGTTTGGATCTGTGGCTTTCCATTGCAAACCTTTACATCATTTCAGGAGTTGGTGGTAATTTCCACATACCCCAATCAGTGGAGCAGGGCTCAATACCTCTGTCCATCATTTCTAAAGGGCTAGTATTCTTTAATTTACAGTGAGCACATTTTCAGAAGGTGGCAACTCTTTCTTCGTCAGAGGTCTTACATGGTGTTATAATGTCAAATATGCATCAGAGTTATGCTCTGCTCCTTTTCACATCTGCTCCTCTCTTTGATATTGTTTTTCTCCACACGCCAGTTAGGGAGATTACTGGTGTTCTGCCACTAACTATGTTGTGTTTAAAACAGAACTCTTAAAATTAATGTTCAAGAAATTATATTCCATTGTCAAATGCTACCATGATGGTTATGCCATACCTGGTGGAAATGGATTTGACAGCTCTGATTACCTGCAAATCTTACTATCTTATAGGAAGGCTAGTTCAAGGAAATGAGAATTCTAGTCTAGGCTTAATCAATTGCTTTTTTCCCAGCCAAGATGAACAATTCTCTGTCTGTAAGGTCTATTCTCTAAGGCCCAATGTTCTCTCTTCCATGAGTGTTTTATATGCTTGATTTGATCTGCATTTCTGACATGTGCAATAAGCTATGTTGCAGCTTCCAAAGTGATACTGTTCACTTTGGGTGAGGATTTAAAATCTCTGACCTCTTCTTTTTATTTTCATTCCATAAATTAAATATTACTTTTAAAATATATTTCTGTAAGTCTTTATCACCCTCTCATTGATTTAAACAAGACCTGGTTTGATAACAACATTTGTATTAAGTCAGAAATGGTGCTTGGGAATAGTTCTACTACTGCACTGACAACCTCAACTAATTTTCCTTTTCTCCATCCTAATAATACTAATAATACTAATACTAATACTAATTTGCCTTTTTCTGAGAAATACTTCTGCTAATCATAGCCTATATTTCCTCTCTGGATAGACTTTTGGAAATAATAATTAATAAATACATCATCGTGTTCTGGACTTCACCTTGCTGATTTTTGTTTAATCAAGAGATTATATCTGCATCATCTAGTACTTTCCTTTATTTGACCTGCAAATACTGGAAAATAGTTTGGGGAAACTCGGTTCTGTATTTCTGAGTGGAGGAAGTAAATTGTAAAGGTCTTTAAAAAATGGTAATAAGTGGTTCATGGTGAGTTTCAGATTCCATTTGCCTCCCGTAAATGAAGAGAAATGGAAGCCTTATTGTGGCTTTTTTATTCAACTCACTCTGCCAGCAATTTGCCTTTGCAGCAAAGGCGGCTAACAGTATCCTGGACTACAAATAGGCAGAGTGTTGCCAGCAGGTCGAGGGAAGTGATCTTTCCCCTTTACTCAGCACTGGTGAGGCCACACCTGGAGTACCGCATCCAGTTCTGGGCTCCCCAGTATAAGAGAGACATGGACATACTGGAGAGCGTGCAGTGAAGGGCCACAAAGATGATGATGATGAAGGGACTGGAGCATCTCTCATATGAGAAAAGGCAGAGACCTGGAATTGTTTAGCCTAGAGAAGAGAAGGTTCAAGGGGGGATCATATTAAAGTATATAAATACCTGAAAAGAGGATGTGAAAAAGATGGAGCCAGGCTCTCCTCAGTGGTGCCCAGTGACAGGACAAGAGGCAACAAGTACAAACTGAAACACAGGAGGTTCTCTCTGAACATCAGGAAACACTTTTTAACTGTGAGGGTGACTGAGCACTGGCACCGGTTGCCCAGAGAGGTTTTGGAGACTCCACCCTTGGAGATATTCAAAAGCTGTCTGGACATGGTCCTGGGCAACTGGCTCTATGTGGCCATGCTTGAGCAGGGGCATTGGACCAGATGACCTCTACGGATGCCTTCCAGCTGCAATCATTCTGTGCAATTCTGTTAATGTCTCATTGCATGTATTCTGTCATATTGTTTCTCCATGGAGCAAAATCACTTCTCTGTAGATCTTAGCACTCTCTTTGCCAGTTGTTCTCAAACTGTTTTGAGGGGAACCATTATAGGGAGTAAAATTTACCAGCTCTCCAATTCCATAAGGTAAGTCTAATGGCCAAAGAAATTTGAGGACTGAATTATTTACCTTTTGAGAAGTTTTAGAAGTTTTTCTCCACAGCATCAAAACAAAGTTATATTCTTCCATTTTTATTGGTGTTACTGAATACAGCCCAATAAGCAGTCTGATGTTACAAATGTGCATAAAATATGCTCTGTTTTTCTAACAATTATAATCTCCACTAACATATCAAACATAGATTTTTTTTTAATTTATTTTTGACTTTCAACCACTTCTTAAAAATATTCTCCTTTTAAGACTTAGAAAAAGCTCTTTTTATTGAGATAGTTGGCTAATTTGGGGGCTTTTCATGTAAATAGAAAATCTATCTTTCCTTTCCTATTTTGGACCAACTAATGTATGCATCCTGTTGTTTCCTCAACTCAATATAAATTTATTTAGTTTACACTTTCTCCATATTAGAAACTGTTCTTACCATATTACTCCACCCCTTAGAAAACATTTTTGTTTCCTTCCTCAATTATTTTGATTCCTTTTTCCTCAAAAGACCACTGAGGATTAGAAGACTGTGCATAACACAATGCAGTTGTAAATTGTTCTTTTTCCCAAGTTACATCAACAAATATTTAACAAATATAGTCCTTGACTGATTTTAGATCTCCCTATTTTTGGCAGATAATCATGATGATGAAATTAGGAGCAAACTTGCCCAAGGCTGTTTCTATTTCCATTGCAAAAAGATAGATATTCTGAAAGGAAAGTCAGATGTCAAGAGTTTGTAAATGCCCTCTAAAAACATTTGCATCTCCACAGCAACTACAGAGAATGCTTTGGGCAGCTGTATATCTAACTTAAGTGCCTCAGTGGAGTGTCTAACATTAGCTTAGATGAATCCAGACATGCTCTGTCTTTGGACATAGTTTCACTGGCTGTAGTCAGATCTGTGTTTTTCTTGTTTATCTTCCAGAACCCTGGCCCTTGTATTATTTTATATTGTTCAGTAGTTATATTACTGCATGTAACATTACTCCAGTTTGTGCACCAACACCGCTGGAAATTAAGCTGTGTTCCATTTGCTTTTAGGCCAACAGTTCATTTATCATCTTCTGCAATTTTATCCCATTAAAAATTCCTCTGGACTGCGATGGTATTGCCACTGACTTTACCTGTGTGGTATATTACACTTGCAAAGTGTAATTTTTAGAAAGTCGTTCATTGTTTCCCCCAAGCTTGAAATACTATTGGCTTCTTTGTGACTCTGGACTTTGGCTTGCAGGACTCCTTCCTTCTACAAATTTTAAACTATCATGATGATGGAATCAGCGCAGTGTCCATCTTCAATCTCTTTCCGTCTAAGCTAGGTTTACAGGACCTGAAAGTGGCTGGAAATGAGTGGCATGGTGGATGCTGTTTTCAAGCTGGGAAAGCTGCACCTGGGATGAGAATCTAACTTCGGTTTTCTGTTGGTTGGTGAGTGAGGCAGCCCAGGATCCCTCCTTTTCTGTTACCATTCTCACAGCTGCTTGTCTGCTTCCCTCAGTTCCTTGCCTTCTGGCTGGGATCTGAAGGTTGATTGTTTGCCTGGTCATTAATCACAATTGGCCTTTCACTGTCATAAGCCAGAATTACGAATTCTTCCTGACTCTAGCTAAAGAAAGCAGGGGGGTCATGTGTAAAACACAGGTGTACTCATGAGTGGCTCACAAGTTGCATGAAACTTGTGTTTTTGCTAAGGGAAACAAAATATCAGGAAAAATATACAGCTGATCCAGTGGGAGCAACTGAAAACTTTTCTCATTGTTCAATTGATTTGAAATGCCTTTTTGAGATACTGACATAAGCAGAGCAAATAATTTTTTTTTATTGCTATCCATTACTGAAAATCACAATCCCTGTTTTTGCAAAATTCAGACTATGAAACTGAAATATATTTGAGTTTGTTAAGGGCATGGTCATTTGTCTTTGTGCACCATCAATTAATGTACTTATCATCACAACTTTTGGTTAATAAAATATCAAAACAATTTTGAGAACATGTTCTAATAAGAATCTAATGAGCACTTTCAGTAAAGCAAAAGAGGAAGGGTGGTTTCAAATTCTGAAATAAATGCATTTCAGGAAGATGTAAGTGATAAGGCAAAATACTGACTTAGCAGGATGCCACTAGTACACAGCTAGAAGGTAAAAAGAATATAAAACTTGTGTGACGATAGACCAAATCTTATCAACTGGAATCCAAAATTTTTTCTGCTCTTCTTCTTTGAGAAGAAGAAAAAACTTAAAAATACCCAGGAGGAGAGAAAAGCTACAAAAGGACTCTAAAGAACTAAGTTTCTACAAGAAAAACCAAATAGTTCTTCATGAAACTTGAAACGCAAATCAGTGACAACACAGTAGAAAAATATGAGAGAGTTCAAAATAAGTCGAGGGACAAATTGCTTTGAGGTATAGAAATCTCACAGGGAAACAGAAGGACCATTTGTTCCAGTAAATTGACATAGCAAGCTCTGCTCCAGAAAAATCACAACCACTTAAAAATAGATCAAGGACACAGCTGAATTCAAGCAAAACTAGAGTCTAAGGATTCTAAAACCTCTTTGGAAAATGAAATTAATTCCACTGAATCCATTTTGTGTAATGGATATCGTTCCCTTTGTGGAAATGAACATCTTGTAAACCTCTGCTAATTTTCCAAGAAGTTTTGTTTGTTTGGAGTTTTTTGGGGTTTTTTTTTGTTTTTAAAGTCTGGTAGGACTAGTTCAGAAATACTAACTGTAAGAATCATGAGCCAAGACTGCCGAGTCATAGTTTATTAGGCAGACTGCAACTTATCACACTTCATTTTATGTTACTCACAGTTCAAAACTATCTGACCATAGCAACGGTTTGTAACGGTGACATAGAGATGCACTTTGTTTGCTTGTGCTGGAGATACTCTGTCTGTTTAGTTACTTGCATAGCTAGTCTGAAACAATAAAGCAACTGGGTTAGCTATAGCAGATCTATGCCTCAAGGAATGTGTTAAACTGGAATCGTGTTCAGACTCACATAACCAAGGACTGAGAGATCTCTTACACACTCATTTCAGTTAATTATAATTTTGCCACGGCTTTTAAGGACAGAAAAATCAGGTCAATGAAAGATACTGCTTATGCTTCATGCAAGGACACTGGTTTTATGTAAATTATGGTGCATGGTTGGCAAAGACAGTGTCATTACAATTGAGGAGAGTTAAGACAGCTGGTCAAATGTGGACTAAAGCTTCAGGATCATGTGGTTGCTTGCAAGTCATGCAAACAGTAGCTACTGCCATTGGAACTGAGTTGGAAACATTATAGGTTAAATAATGTTAAATTTTGGATGGAAATGTATGAGTTTATCATGCCTTCAATAGATCAGTCAGAGCCAGATTCAGAACCACGACTAAAAATTCTCAAACACCATATGTTTATTATAAGGACCCTCAAATTATCATCCCCTTTAGTATATTTTTTTAAATATCAGCATATTGGTATATTTTCAAAGTATCTGCCTTGGTTAAACAGGAACAGGGTGCCATGAGTTTTCAGGATAATTTTAAACTTTGGAAAATTTTAATTTAATGAACAAATAAAATCTACTAGGATGTCATTTTAAATTAACAGGAATGTAACACAAGGACAGGCCCTCTGTAATAATGTTTTTTTCTGCCTTGTGTAAGAGAGGTGTCCTAAAATCTGACGGATTGTGCTCGTTACTACTATAAACGTGCAGAGCAATTATTATCTCTGTTGTTTTATTCATATTTTTAAAAAGCAGATACTTTGTTTGTGTGTATTGGGAGAGCAGATGGCTTCTTTGGTATTTAAAATGACAGTAGGAGTATTGATGCTGCCAGGAGAAACTAGGAAAAGAGAGGTAAGAAACTTAGCTTTTGTACTTGATTGAAATGTCACTTTCAGATTTTATTTTTTATTTGGTTTTTTTGTTGTTTTTAGAGAAGAGAAAGAAAAGGTAGCATCTTCCAAAAGCTGCTGTAAGCAACAAATAAACAAACGTTTATTCACTGTAAATATCTAACTTTGCTATATCATCTAAGTCTCTATGGCTTGGTCAGGAAAGGGAATAAGGCACCTCAACTCAGATTGCAGGAAGCTGAGCTGGAGCAGGTTATGGAGTGCACACTCATCAAATTTGCAGGTGACATCAAAGTGGGAGGACCACTCAATCACCTCTGCCATTCGGAAGGGTGTAGGAGTCTGACCGAATGGGCCAACAGGAATCTCCCAAAATTCAGCAAGGATAAATAAAAAATCTTGCACCTGGGAAGGAAGGGCCCCCTACAATGATACAGGCTGGGGCTTGACTGTCTGGGGAGCCGCTCTGCTGAGAAGGACCTGGGGAGGTGCTGATAGATGGCAAACTGGGCATGAGCCAGCAGTGTGCCCTGGCATCAAAGACCAAGAGCAACCAGGGCTGTACTAATAGTGGTACGTCTAGGAGGTCCAGGGGAGTGATTATCCTGCTCTCCACTGCACTTGTCAGATCACTTCTGGAGTCCTGTAAGCAGTTTTGGGTGTCCCAATACAAGAAAGATGTTTCCAGACATGGAATAGCATAGATAATTGAAAGGATAAAAATAATTCTCACAGTTACAGTAACATTTGTTGTGCTTGTAGCTAAGGGAATAGTGAACTTTGGCATAAACGTGAAACTTCTATAGTTAGTTTTGACACTGATCATGTACTAGTGCCACCAGTATTCATTTTGCTAAACTAAATAACCAAACTGAGAATGAGTTGTATCTTAATTTTTATATTTCCAAGCTACCTAAAGTGCTTTAGTCAGCACTATGAACCACTGCCCCCATCCCTTTCGCCTTTTTGTAATTTGGAAACCTTCTTGGTCAAGAAGTACTTGATTTCTTTCTAGCAAAAATTCAGCAAAGGCCATTTTTCTTTAAAAATTTAAATTGTCTTTCAACATTTCTGATACTATAGCCTGCAATATATAACCTTTCCCAATGCTGGATTTCAGTTCCCTGCTCTCCCAACATGAGTTCAAACCTGTAGCCCTGAACTTGTCAGTGAATAGAGAAGAGATAGTAAAATGATCTCAGCATTAAAGTATGATTTAGTGAGGACTGGTTTGGTGAGGTTGTAGTCAATGTCTTATATTGAAGCTTTTTCCCTTATGGAGTATAATTCCAGAAACAATGGTGAGGAAAAAGAGCTAATGTGATTAGTTCAAGAATTTATCAAGAGAAAAGCCTATTGTAGCCACAAAGGTAGTGGCTTAGGAAAGATTGTATCCAAACAAGAAGGCAAACAACGGGACAAAGAGGACTAAACATCCAGAAACCCAGAGCTTCTCTGTTTTAGTGATGTTCTATGTCCTTGGTCTTTCTTATTTCAAAATTGAGCATTTATTGTTTGAGTGGTAGAAATGACTGTACAAAACTCTCAGTACTAATACAGCATTGACACATTACACTTTTTATTTATTTTAATTGCAATGTTTAAAAGCCAGGTATACCAAGTAATTGGTAATAGATTTGCAACTGTTCTGTAATTTATGAATACTGTTAGTCTGGTGACTGGGATGTTGTACTGTGTGAATAAATTGCTAAAGTTTAATAGGAAGCTGACAGAAAAAAATGGTTTAGGGTAAATCACCCTTCAGAAAGTGTTTGAGATTTATTAAAAGTAAGTAAGGATAGGAAAAGGTCCTTGAACATAGGAGGTAAAAGAACCTTTTGAAAGAACAGGATTAAAAGTGAAGAGTGTAATTGTTAAAGAGAAACAGACTGAGACGCTTGCTGTTTCTACATCAGTATCAGCAAACAGTAAGCCTTGAGGTAAGATAGAGATATATGGACTGCTTTATAATTTTAAAACCCATAGCTCTAAGTATGGTGTTCTTACTGTTAAAATCACTTTAAGAGGATTGTTTCACCTGGTCACAGAGTCACCAAATAATAAAATCTCCAGATCCAGTCAGTTTTACTGTATCAGCATAATGAATGCTTAGAGAACTGTATCCTTAGGCCTGGCCTAGAGTTCCAGAGCTGTGCAATTGGTGTTGGGACTTAAAAAGGTACAAGACATAAGATTTGTAAATGAGGAGAAAACTGTGTAACTGTGGCAAAGCTGAAGCATATTTGCAGAGGGTTACAAATTGGATCTGTGAATCCTTTAAAATCCACCTCACTGTATCCATTTCAATGAACGAAAAATGCCAGTTAGTATTTAGACTTTACAATAGATTAGTCCTATAGCAATTAAAAAAAAAATTAGAATTAAATAATAATTCAGAATTATTTGGTGTATTAAAGGCTTCCATTTGAATAATTCTTTTTCAAAAGTTTTAGGAGGTCATATTTTATAATCTCTTAATTGATTTACTTAATTTAGCAGCCAGAATTTCTCACAGGAGTTACTTTTAAAACACACAATAAGAAGTATTCATGAAAATGGGTGATTGTGCTGTATCCCTGCAGTAGTACTTTATATTAAGTGACATTAATTGCTTAATAATGACTATATAAATTGCAATTGGAGTTTCAAGGAAACAGCAGTATTCCTATTTCTCATAATTCAGAGCTCAATAAATATGATCAATTTACAACTTCTGTGTTTCTGACTAATGTCTTTCTGCCAAATGTGCCTGTGTGTTAGTGCGTGTCCAGTTGATGCATCTCTAGTAACATAATTTTAATTTAAAATCATAATATAGCAGATCCAAGTAGCTCGCTAGCCTTAAGTTTGCCAGGATTTCCATTTTAAATACCTCTTTTATAGAGGTTCATAACCAAGATGTAAACCTTGTGCTCCAGCTTGAAACCTGGCATGTGTTAGGAAGGAATATTTTTCACAGAATTTCAGCCAACCTGGTTTATCCATTTAGTGTAAAATTTGGACTTTTCGTTACTCTAAAGGGTGTGGAATGCTAAATGCAGTCTGGCAGAACTAATTTTTTGTCACTGTGTTGTTACATTTTGTTAATGACTGAGCATGATTTTGCATACCTAGTTCCATATATAGGACAAAGTTTAAAAGAGAGGGGTTTGGTATATAGTGGTCATTAAAAATCTCTTACAAGGGTAAGGCTTGTAAAGGGGATAAAGTCATTACTAAATAGAAAGCAGCACTTGGGAACAGAGTCAGGAAGGACTGTCTGGTTTAGCAATTTCACTTTCGGACATTGTGAGAAAAACAGGAAATAAATGTTTAGACCAGAAAGCTCTACAGAATATAGAGCTTTGTGTCTTTGGTACCTCCTTAATCTCTTTCTTCTTCTTCATATGCAATAACAAACCTTTGGTTCAAAAGACCAGTGCTAGAGTGAGTAAGATAAAAGGCATAACCAGAATCTTAGGTCTTTGCATGGATGCTGTTGCATACAACCTTCTGATGACCCTAGAGTGGTCCAAGCCTTGGACCTGAATGTGTTCCAAACAGTGAAGAAGTGGTCTTTAGATTGGCCTCATTATTCAAAATAATAGAAAATATTTACCAACTCTCTCTGTCATCTCTGACACAAAACAATCAGGTGTGCACATGCGATGCACTATGTATGTTTAGGGTGGGAGGTGGGTTTTTGTTTTTTTTCCAGAGAGGTTGAACAAAATTGTAATTTTAGGACAGTTGATCAAAGAAATATGTAGATATTATAACAAAATATATATGGATATGTGTGTGTGTGTGTGTGTGTGTGCACATGTGTGTGTGTGTATTTTGTAAGGCAAGGCAAGCTCAGTTCTTTTAAGAAAATGTATTTTAAAATATTCATCAAAATCCAGTATAGGTCAAAATGGCTCACCCACACCTTCATTTAGGTAATGTTAATTTCAAGTACATTTCACTTAAATTTCCTTTGACATGTAGAAGTAGAACATTTGGACACGTGTTTCCAGATTGTTTCACAATGTTTCATTAAAGTGCATATTCAGATTCCTTTTACAGAATTCCATGGAATCATCAAAGTTTTACAAAAAACCCCTCTTTCTAATTATATCATGCTACCTAGAGCTTAGCCCATTCCTGATTTTTTTTTTTTTTTCCTGTACTTCTACCTCTTGATTTTCTTTTAGAAAATTGAGACAGGCATAATTAAATGAAAACTCATATAAGGATGATCTCTTGACATTTCTTTTTATTCTTTTTTATCTTTTTCCTCCTCTGCCTTTTTTCTGTCTTTTTCTTCTCCCATCCAAAGTATATAGCAATATAAAAAATAGCACTTCTCTTTAATTTAAACATTATGGCACAGCATAACATTTGCAGAGGCACCATGTCATCCTAACACTTGACACTGCCATGCCTAATATCTGTGTAGCAGTCACTTGGTAGAGAATCCATAACAATGAGTAAAGTATCTGTGTTTTCAAGTTCAGAGGAAGAGTACAGAAAGTCTGAAGTCACATTCCTTTCTTACGCTAGGACATCAGCTTTGGTTTAAGTGCCTCTTCAAGTTAAAATTCAAATCCTGAATTTAATTTCTTAATTTTGGTGAGGCATGGCTCTCACTGTTTTCCTTTAGAAGACAAACAGAACTTAAAACCATACCCTGAAGCAGTGGTAATTTAAGGTACAAACTCTGATTTTATGCCATTGTTGTAATAAAAGGCATTTGAAATCACCTTGGGAATTTCAGCTCTTATTTGGATAAGTGAAAATGTGCCACTGGACTCACTGAACCAGAGAGAAAGCAAAGAAGTGTGATTCTATAATTCAATGGTAAGCCTGTATGCAGGTTTTTTATTGCAATCTCAGTTAAGGTATTTAGGTCTCCGCTTTCTTATTCTCTTTTTTTCAGGTTCTCTTTATCTCTGAGTGTCTATTTGCTGTACATATTCACCAGTGCACAACTGTGCTGATTATTCCTTTAAAGCACTTCAGAAGTTTATTTTTGTTTCCCCAGCTTGAAAAACATGCCCTGCTTCTGTTCTGCTTTAAGTGTAGCACAGGTCTCCTTTGCAGCTGTCTGGTAGCATTCTTAATCTCTCCTCCAACCAATATAAAGCTAACCTCTAAAATTGTTTTATGTACCATTAGTATTTTGTCCACATTCCCACCTACCTTTCAATCTTATGAATCATTACTTTTCTTGATCTTTAAATACATCAAGTCCAAGCTCCTTTTCCTCTCTTTGTCCTGTGTTGTCCCTCACATTTCCAGATTTTCCCACCATTCTCTTCCCTTATATAGCTGTCATCCTCCTGTCTCAGCCATGGAGCTCCTTTTCTATACCATTTGGAACAGACTTCCAACTATATTATGAGGTCTAATCATTTTTTCAGTTGTATCCCAGTACTACTGCATGTTTATAATCTCTTGTGTGTTCTCACCTAGCTGCTAAACTTTGTGATTTTGCTTAATTGTAGTCCTCCCACTCTTGCTCACTGTATCTGACTGAGTTCAAATATTTATGTTTCCTCTTATCAGGATTTGTTAGCTGCTAGTATACAGTAAACCCCAGATATCTTAGGATGAAAATATGTTTATTTTTGCAATAATCATTAAGGTTTTGTCCCCCCATCAAAAGTCTTAGACACCCCCTATATAGTGCTGTGTCCAAAATATCCACCCTGTCCTCACAGGGTTAAGGCCCTTATTGCCCCTCTAACTATTGAAACTCATTTAGTATCACGAAGGGATCTCCTGGCTTTGATCAATCTTATACTCATGGTAACAAAAGGGACTTCATTTGATCTTTACCTTTATTCTAAGGTAAAACTGTCAACTGACATACTGTGCTAGTCTTTGTCATTCTGACCAATGTAATAACTTTTTTCTCTATTATATATCACTCTGTTGCATGTTGCTTGTAATTTGTTTGTAGGATCACTGAGACTGTGGGTTTCTTCTTTAGTTTTGTGTATATATAACACCTTAGCACAGTTACCTTCTCCATGGTCTATCTAGTCCATTATAGGAGGTTCTAAGATGATGCAAGCAAGAAGACCATTGGTCATTTAACAAACATTAAACATTTTCTGAGAAGCAGTTTATCTCACATTGGTTTTTTTTTCATGCTTATTCTTCCTTACAGTTTTTATTCAGACTCACAGACAAAATTACAAAACAGCTCTCCATATATCACAGGTTCACTCAATGTTTCAGCCATATTTTCATCTACTTGCATTTAAAAAAAAAAAAAGTTTTCATTTAGGTTTACATTTTTCTTAAATGTTTGAATATGAATTTCATTTACATGGCTTTTTTTTTTAAATTAATCTTTGTCAAAAGAAGGAAAACATATACAAAGACATAATTCTTCTGAACATTCATGTCTGTAAAAACATCTTTCTTTTACAGCACCTCATTAGACAAAAGCCAACTATTTATTTATAGTTTAGTTTCCTTTACAATGGCCTGTGTAGTGCTTCTTTCGCTTTTTCCTTCCCTTGAAGTAGTTTTACTTTCCTCTGTAACTTTAAGAAGGGAATAATAACATTTCAGATAATTTCTGTCCGTAGAAAAATTTTAGGCGGGGGTGCTTTTCTGAAGATTTTCTCCATTGGAGGTTTCTAGATTTGTACCTATGGGGGATCTTTGAAAGCATGAAGCAATGGTTTAGGTTTCAAACCTGTTTCTCTAGTTTCCATGTTCTTTAACTTTCACCATTTAAGCTTTAAATGTCAAAAGAAGTGATGTGAACTAAAGGAGACAGCAAGTGCATAGGGAAAAGAAGTGAAATATACAGGCAGATAGAGAAGTTAATCCTGAGAAATTCTGTAACACACTGTTGAATTGAATTTAACTCTTAATAGAGCAGTGCTATAGAATACAGTCAAAAGGATATACGACTTTTATTATCTGTATTTTTACCAGAATAATCAAAAAAAGTGAGAATAACTTCAAAATCACTTTCTTATGGCATGATTACCATAAATTTAATTTAAAAATATTCTGTATTTAGGATTGCATATAGATTTAATAGATATTCTTCATTTGCCTCTAAGATAACTTAAACATATAAGATTTTGTTTCTGTTGTGAGTTAACCCCAGTGGGCAGCTAAGCACCACACAGCGCTTGCTCACTCCCCTTCCTCCCAGTGGGATGCAGAAGAGGTAAGAAAGAATAAAAGCAAGAAAACTTTGGAGTCAAGATAAAGAAATTCTTTAACAAGTAAATGATAAGTGGAAGAAGAGAAGAAAACAAAACAAACCCAGTGATCACAAGTAATCACTCACCACCTCCCATGGATTGATGCCCAGCCTGTTCCCGAGCAAAAGGTGGCTAACCTTCCTAAAAGACCCTGTTTTCCCTTTTATCGCTAAGCATGATGTTATATGATATGGAATATCACTTTGGTTTGTTTAAGTCATCTGTCTGATTATGTGCCCTTGCAACCCACTGTGTGTGGCCCCCCAGTCTATTCACTGTGAGGGCAGAGTGAGAAACAGAGAAGACCTTGATGCTGTGCAAACACTGTTCAGCAAAAGGTAAAATGTGTGCTATCAGTACTGTTTTGGTCAAAAACCTAAACACAGCACCATATGAGCTGCCATGAAGAAAATTAACTCTATCCTAGCCAAGCCCAGTAGAGTTTCCTGTGCTAAAAAATCACTTTTAAGAACAATATTTCCATTTTGCAGGAAGTTAATCTGTTTTCACGTTGTTTGTGCTTCAAAAATGAAATTGTTTTATTTATTTCTGTGAAAAAATATATATTAAAGGAACCATTAATCAGAAATATTTATGAAGAGTTACCAAAATTTTACATGGTTTTGATAAACACTTTCAATAGGGTATTTATTTTAAAATAAAGAATAAATTTTTTATATGTTCCATGGTCAAAAGAAGAGATTTTGATATTATGAAAACATTTAACTTGTTAATGATGCATTCATTAGAAAATAATGTTTTTCTGAGCATTTTAGTTTTCATGAATATGGCATTCTTTGTCAATATAATTCCATTTTAAACAAAAATCTAATTCTTTTCCACTTTGATTTTGATAAGATGTGTAAGTACTAAGTTAATTTTGTGTTTGAGGCTAAAAACAGCACTAAAGAATATATTCATAATGGTGAGATTTGCAAATTAAACAATTTTACCACAATGTGAACTTGGAATTATTTCAGTACCTTTTCATTTTACTAGTATAAATGGTATTATGTAAATATTTATTGCCATTAATAAAGCAGGTAGGGTTGTATTCTATGTTTAAAATTAAATTAAATTAAATTATAGTATTTAAGTTCATGAGTCTACTAAAGAATAGAGTTGATATAAAGCAAAGCACCCTAAAGCAAGGATGATTTCTGAATTTCTTTCTTGCTAAAGAACTCTGAAATTCATGTCACAAGTCAATAACTTAAGTGATTCTCACCTGTTTCACAGAATTTATTGGGCTGAGGCAAAAATGCTGAAGTCAATGGAAGACTTTCTTTTAGTTTAATGCCCTTTTAGGTGAACTTTGAATTTCCAATATATGTATCATTAACTTAAATATATTTGCAAGTGTTCTATTTTGCATGATTCCAACTACTCTTCTATGTTAGAGAAGTTCTAACTTGATAGTTTAAATTGGATGTTGGATCAAGTTTTGTAATTTGAATTTGAAAATGTCGCACATTTATTTTTACAGTCTTTACATTCAGACTTGCCAACATTTTAAATCATATGAATGAGGAGAAAGGGTTATTAAAATGCTTCTCTCATTTTCCTCGCAGGCTGTATTTCCCTCAGAAGTCCCTTTGTCTGCATATAGCAACACAGATGGATAAATATCAGTATCTGACACTATCTACTATGAGGGCATTGAGCAAAAAAAACTCTCATAGATTTCTTTCCTTTGTCCTATTAATTATTTATTTTTATAAAGGAAGAAAATTTATCTGAACTTCAAAGAGACTTTGCTAAAACTGATTTTGCTCTAACTGTGCTCATGATTGATTGATTG
>NW_009216176.1:69309-117155 GCF_000690835.1 Fulmarus glacialis | reverse complement strand
ATGATTCTATGATTCTATGATTTTGAAGCCTGTGCCTTATTGCTCCTAGTTACCTAAAAGCAATTATCTGGGAACCTCCCTTCTAAACTAAAACCAATGGGATGGCAGGTCATTTGTTAATTTAGTAATGTATTGGAAGAGTTAGATGTCCGGAATATTTGTGTGTGTATATTTAAAACATTCTTATCTATGTGTTTATGCGCATAGATGTAGATATGATTTTTGGAGGGACCAATTTCAGAGTATGACTCTATTAAGAACAGAAAAACACTTTAAGCCTTAACCTGCTATTAAATTAATGTGATAACAACTCAATGATGTATTAAATAATCCCTTTTTAATTTTTAATAAATTATTACTTCTACCCATGGTGGTATAGATGGAATAAAGAAAAAGAGTGTACTGAAAGCTTCAATACTTGTAAGGCTTTGTAAAGGACAACCTTAGAAAAGGTAGAGATGGATAAATTTGCTAAATGGACTTTTATATTCTTGATCTTTGTGGTTTGAAGGGATAATGCAATCTGCAAGAATATCTATTCAACATTCCTTTGTAGAATTGTAGAATGTTCCCTTCTCAGTACTAACCAGTACATCTCTAGCTGACAATTTGAACAGATGATGGGAAAAGCTAATCCTAGTGATGCATCTGTAGCAAATTATTTTCGTCTGTAGGACACTGTGTTAGAGTGGGGATTTATATTCTGAGGAAATATTCTGCTACCCTCAGCACAACCTCATTTGAGGATTTTTGCATATTACTGAATTTTATGGAATGGGAAGAAGAGATAAAGTGTGAATTATCTTTCAAAAAGAAATTATAATTTACATTTTCAAATAATAAATAATGAGAACAATAAATAATTCTAGTAAAAAAAAATTAAAAATATATAACTGAGGTTTGCTTTGGTCAATAGAAGGCATAATGGAAGGCATCATTTATTGATTCATGTAGAGGGGGGAATCGTATTTTTCAGAGATTGGAGATATTTTCATTATCTAAGACCTTTCTATAAGTATTTGAAATATACTGTATTCCCATAGTAAAAGTCTGTATTTTGTAGGTCTCTAGAGTAAACTGCAGCAATTGTTTTGGCAATAAGGGCAGGAGATGGCAGTAATAGAAGTGTTTCCTCCTGTTTGGAACTGAAAGGTGACTCATCATAGCAGCAGAGCTTTTGGTTATCTGCATTCTTGCATTACTCCAAAAAAAAAAAAAAAGAAGGGCTGAAGCTACAAGCATTACTCCTTCATCAAGTAGGCATTTGCCAAGGGAAGTTAGCTGATGAACAGACAGACACCTCAAAAGATCACTGACTGATTTGTTGTATTTCTAAAAGCTGAGTTGGCTTTTCAGCATGACATTCTACAGCACCTAAAGCATTGTTAGTAGTATAGAAAGAGTGCCTGAATCACCCATATTTCTCTCCTGCTAAGACAATATAAAATCTGGAGAGCAAAAAGTGCTGTTGACAGAATTGAAAAGAGGTAATTCTGATGAAAGAGTGACAGAATCAAGAATCGGAGTAAATGCCTTGATTGCAGAAGTATCTGCGTATGTTACAAGCCCTTTCTCTTCTTGGCCAGGAATTAAATGAAATTTATTTATTCTCTTTCAGTTGAGCAAGCTGCCCAAGAAGTAAAAAGTTTAATACCTGTCCTCCAACTCTGATATGTATTAATCTGTGTGATAAGATTAGTTGCTTTTTTCCCAGACATTCATTTTCTTTATGAAATAACTCTTTGACAATGGTACATGTATGTGTTTTTATGCCTTTCTACAGTACCAAACAATGGGTGGAAGATACTTGGTACTACACTGTAAGAGCAATGTGCTAGAATCTAGAGTCACTAACCAGTTTGAGAAAGGCATTTTAGTGTGTAGGATTTACTACTCCCCTTTATCTGAGTCCCTTGGGATTACTTTGTTTTAGCTGCCATTTACTTATTTTGCTGTTGCAGAACTGCAGCCATCCTCTTGAGCAGAAGCAGCTAGTGGTATTAAGACGTATTTGCTCCAGTTTGTTATGCCTTTCTTGTTTGCTGCTGGCACCACTGCATACCCATTCTGCCAACATTATTTTATAAAACTTTAAGCAGAATACAGTCAGCATTATCTCTTTAATTCCAAAGCATTAGTAGTTATGTTTAAATACTCTTTTAAATACATATTCTAAAAATGTATTGATACATTGGAGGAAAATTTGGGATGACAGTGTGAAAGTGTGGGGAAAGAGAAAAACAATTATCAGGAATGTAACATAGAGCTGTAATGAGGAGAAATAGAAGAGCTCTGGCTGAACATTAATGAAATCTCTGTAGGCAAGATCTCAGAATATACCTCGTAAAATCCCAACGGAAGTTACTGAAACTTTGGCAGTGCATTCCCTTAAAATGACACTAGAAAAGAGACTAGAAATTGTATAATAGAGAATAAGCCTCCAGTAAGCCTCAAGCTAACTAGACACTCTTAATAGAGTAAGGCATTAAATGTGAATTTTCCAAATTCACAGGACTGTGTCTTCTTGTTGTTTCTAATTTTCGGAACAGCAGAGGTATATTAGTGCAATGATTTTATCTTCACTGTCCTCATCTGCTGAAAAAACCCAGTAAGAGTATATCCATTCCAGGATTCGTATTTCCTTCCTTGAGGACAATATGGCTATTCCCAAGAACACCAGAACTCTCAAATTCTTTCTATCACTCTCAAAGTGGTAGAAAGAAGAGTGATAAAGATGATCAAAGATGTGGAATGGTGTCTTTTTGAAGATAAACAAACAAAGAGTCTAAAACTTCAGAAAGTTACCTGAGGAAAGTGTGACTGAAGGCTATAAAATCATGAATAGCATGGAAAAGGTGAATAAACGATTATTCATGTTTTTTCTTATACAAAACTGTATGGACATCAAATGAGATTATCAGGAGAGAGACTCAAACCAAACCAAATAGGTAGTTGTACATGCACTTAAATTAAAATTCCTTACAAAAGGATATTTGGATTCTGAAACTAGACCTGGATTAAAAAACTGACTGGATAAAATCATGCAAGAAAAAAAATCCCTCAAGAGCTATGGGACACACAGATAATCCCTCTCCCTCTGAAAGTCTCTAGGAAACAGATCATTTCAAGCTGGGAAAATATACTAGGAAAATACAGTTACATGCTAGCCCTGCTCTGAGCTTTGTCCTAGTCATCTGCTGTCAACCATTGTCAGAGAAGGGATTCTGAGGTAGTTGGGTCTTTGGATTGCCTCAGTATGGCCACTATTATGCTTAATTTTGATGTTGTCAGGTTCTTACCTATGATTTGCATTGTTATTGCAACTTTATCAGTCATGTTTTCTATCTGAAGAGTGACTTCATATGCTCCTGAGTGATGAAGCTCTGCCTTTCTGATGAAAAGGATTGTGTCCGTGTTGCTGTTCCGAATTCCCACATCTTTGGAGTCTAGCGTTTGACCATCTTTCATCCAAATTATTTTGGGTCTTGGTTTACCCTGAAGAGAAAAAAAGGATATTTTTTTTTTTTAGGCTATAATAGATTTCCTTTTTTCATTTTTCTGTTTGTTAGTGATCTATAAGTCTAGAAAGCCTAATTTAATATGCAGAGTTGAGATAGTAAACTCCTTAAATACTTTCCAATTTCTGTTTTCTTGCAGACAAATATCTGCTTCCATCTGTGTGGTTTAGTGGCACTATGCCCGGAGGATGCCATTTAGTTACAGTTAGAGAAGAGACTGAAATTATATTGAGAACAAATCCAGAAAAAATATACTTGTGCTGGTCTGGTATTCTTTCCAAGGCGTCTGTGAAGACAACAGTTGATCTGGCTTGCTCTGATTATTACTAAGTAATAGAAGACTTAATATCTGAGGAGTTTATTAGCTTATTTCCCACTTCTCCTCCCTTTCTTAAAACATTTGATTCTCTATCCCCAGGCATTTTAAAGACCTTTTAAAGACAAGAAAAATTGAAGTCTTGGTATGTGAAACTTACTGTATAATTCTTTCTGCATTGCAAAAATTGTTCTGGTGACTGTCAACCTAAGCAGTCACTGTTGCTACACTCATGGAAGATGACATTGTGGAATCAGTAAGGTATCTGTGGTTTACATCACTGTTACTCAGCCATTTCCAGGAAAACTGGTAGATAATATTTAGATCTTCAAAAGTTGTTTGAGTACTGCTTCCATAGTACAGCTCCAAATGAAGAATCCCAAGAAAACAGAAAAGGGCCATATCGTATTTATTAACTGTACTTATAGTCAGTCTAGCAGAAAATAACTCAGTGGGGTTTTTTAAGTTTCTGCCAGATTAACGTGGTGAAACAGTGCAGCGTAGGGCTAGATGAATGCCAGGAGTAGCTCAAATGGGTGGGGAGGGAAAGTGAGACCATCCAAGCCAGCAGTCAGATCTTCAGATCTGCTTAGGCTGCCCTGGAACTGAAGTCTAAGGCACTGAAATTAGGACACATGCTGCCCTCCGCCTCCAGTAAACAGGAGAGGAAGCACCTCTAGAAGGCTCCTCAGTTCGCTGGGTGTCTGGAACATGCTCTGTAAGACTGTATCTTTTTCCTTAGGCTACAGAGGGAGATTAGGATACTCAGACTCTTGGTTTAGATGCTTAAAGATAGGCAGAATAAAAATAAATCTTGGTGCTTTGCTGCACCTTTGTTTCAGGTTTGCCTGGTATTTGCTCAGAAAGTCTGTGCAGCATCATTTTATTTTTCTGTGGTATTAGAAAAAACCAACTTCTTTTATAAGAGTCCGGCCAAGATCTGTCCAAAATTACACTTAAAGGACTTCTAAAATACCTGGAAATTGCTGTTCTTTAATAGATGCTCTTTTCTCTGGCATCTAAATCATCAGATGTATTGTAATTGATTTTACATCAGGGCTGATAATAAACCTTGAATGAGCAATGGTTTTGGATCTTCCATTTTCCCCATCTGGTAACTGATTTTCTTACCGCTTTCTGCCACGGAGTATAGTCACCTCAGGCCTGTAGCTCTGAAATATTAGATACAAGATTATCTTGTCTAATTCTAGTGTACCTTCACCCTGCTCTCATTTCATAGAACCCTTACAAAACCTGTTGGAGGAAGACATGGCTTCCCTTCTTCAGCTGGAAGGTATAGTAGAAATTCTTGAACAAGTAAAAGGATGTGTTGGGTCTTTTTTCCATATCCATGTCTGATTATTGGTGAACTTGACAAGAATTGACTCTATTTTACTTTCCATATATGTGTGTATTTTAAAACAATATGAGGATTCTGCTTGGAAATTTTGGCTAGGGGAATGCTTTCAAAACAAAAACTATCTATTTAAAATGGTGTAATTATATGGAAATTTTTTTAAAATTTCTAATTTGTCAAGACAAATACTTGGCTAAGTTTTCAGATTCATTACAAGATTTAATAGTTCTTGATGGATTGAGTAATGAGGTGAAGCAAGGATCTGGCCCTAAATATCTTGACAAAAATGGGCATGAGAAACTATAGCATTGTCTTTATCATAAGAAATATTTTGACTATAAATCAAGCTTTGCTACTACTGGTGTTTTAGTGTGGTTGATCAGATATGTTCTCTCAGAGTACCACCTTTTGAGGTGCTATGAGTGCCGGTGAAAGATTGCAAGCTTTCAAAGTGTTGGTTTTCATACACTCTTATATTTATAGACTGTGAAAAGCATAAACAGATAGAAAGCATGTTCCTAATGCATATCACAGAGGATTAGATTTCTGCAATGTGTAATAGGTAATCTGAGAGAGAACAGTGAGTGACAGAGTGGGTAAATAGCACACCAGAGAAACTTCAGGGAGTTTACTGCCAGGGAAGAATGAATTTAAATGTTTTTAGATGTTTGCATTCACACATATATGATGGGCAAGAAGATTGCTCAGTAATACTGTGAATTTTACCCTCTAATAGCACATAATATCCCTTCAATCATGTGCCAATGTAGTTAATTTTGAAACAAGAACGTGTTGATTCCATTCCTTTCAGCAGAATGTCTCACCTGTTTAATGCGCTCAACAGAAAAAGGGCTAGTAATAAAGTTGTACTTGTTCTTTTCTGTACATTTTAATCTAAAGATTTGAATAGATTTGCAAATAACATTTAGCCCAGGATACCTTGACAAGGTATTTAATAGAATTTCAGTGTTAAATGACACAGTAGTGACCACAGAGTTTACTGGCAGGGTTACACAGAAACTGTAAATAGTAGAAGACACTCACTCATGCTTTCATTAGATAATATTCTGCCTGCTTGTGTTCCCTAGCTCAGGGTTCACAGTAATTCTAGTCATTATGTATTTTCTCTTATATCCTTTTTGTAATTTGAAGATTGCAATCGTATCTACTTAGAGTCGTCTTCTTCAATAGAAATGGTCAGTGATTTAAACTTTTTCAAAATGTAAAGTGGAATGTTCTTTTTGCTTTGCTTTTTTTGAAGGATTCTCAGTTTTGCGTATTCCAAACAGCTTTTGCAGTATTAAGAATTGTAGCTATAGCTGCAATTCAACACAGTTACAAAACAAGAGTTTATACCAACACATGATTTGTCTGTCAGTCAGCTACTCAAATAACTTTTGAATCAGTTGGTTCATTTCAGCTAAATTTGACAGTGCACTAGAAATCTTTAAGATTAGCTTAATAAATTTTGTGGAAACTGATGTCAGGGTGAAATAACGAAACCTCAGTTAGTGTCCCCACTGAGGAAAAGTCAGGGAAGACTTGGTATTTATCCGTTTTGTTTGGTAACAGCTGAATGATCAGGCAGGATAAGTGAAGCTCTGGATTAGTTGCTACATGTACTTTCTCTGGCCTGGGGAACTGAAGACAGGTCAGCTAGGGCTGCCTAGGGGAGTAGGGCAAAGAACTGGCAAACCTCTGGGAATATTGCAATGAGGCTGCTCTAAGCAAAAGAGGTGGTTTATTATGCTGGGAAGATGGTGATATAGGGGACATAAGATGCAAATCTATAAACTGCCAAACTTCATCAGTTCCTCTGTTTATGGGACAGCTTGTCAATTTTGTGCAAATTTTCTTCAACTCGGACATCAAAGCAGCAAAAATTTCTGTTTAATTTAATTTTTTTAAGACTTGCATCACTCAAAAATATCAGATGTAAAATCTGGAATTTTGCATGTGGCTAGACCTCAGTGAAGGGGCCATTTTAACAATTTTGGAGATAAGAAACGTGAAAGAAAAAAATAAGCATGTGATTCTGTCAAAGCAGTACAAGCATGCAATTCAAGGCAGTTACTCCATGTATTGTTTTGTAACTTGTTTACTGATTAGATATATCTTTGTGAAAAAGGAACTTTTCATGTAACCCAATAACAACAGGGCAAAAGACATGTATATTTTATTTTACATAGATTTTGCTCTTGTATAGATTTTTTTTTTTTTTTCCCTTCCTGCTGGTACTGCCCAAACAAAAGAATATAGGTATTGTGTGCATAAATGTCTCCCTTGCTGAAAAAAAGTTTTGCCTATCTCCAGCATCTTTTACATGAGAATTTCAAAACTCTTCACTAATAACAGTGATTACATTTTCATAAATGTCAACCCTGGACAGCAGAGAAATTTTAGTTTGTTTGAATTATAAATGAGGCCTAAATTAAATGATATATCTATTATTACTGAGGATATCTCTGTCAGAGCCAGAATCTGCAATTTACAATTTCTTTTCCTATGTCTCACTCAGAAAACAGTTTCCTTTCACACACTAATTCTTGCACTGTGTTGATATTATAGTCTTGTGTCTGAAAAAATGCATGTGGTGTTTTACAAATAGTCATTATAGTTGCTTATACAGCTGTAGAAAATGCAAAGACAGGGTAACTGGTTAGGTCAGTCTGTGTGTATATTTTACCAATTTTGTGCGTGCTGTAGCAGCATGTGTAGTTACATGCATGCACTTTTGATAATTCCTGGCATGCTGTGTTTTTTACACCTTGTGCTCATGTACAGTAATACCCATGCTATTCTTTGTATATACACAGATTCTATAGGGCCAATTGTGATATTCTATTTATTTACAAACTCTAATTTTCGTAGTCAGCCTTTCAGAAATGAACATATACACTTTTGGCAAAGAAGTTGTCCAGTAACGTCAGTACCTTGGCTCCAGAAGAGTAGTTGGTTGAATTCTTACGCTTTTGTGTACTTCTCTCTTTAAGATGCATCCTATGGTCAATAAGCAAGAATGGGCTTGCACTTACTTACAGCACTTAGTTTTTATTCTTCCCCAAAAGGAGGGATTATGGAAGAAACTGTGACTCTAAAAAAAATTGTGACTGAAAGAAGAAGAGTGAGGTTTTTTCTTTTTCCTTTCTTCACTTAGTTTTTATTCTTCCCCAAAAGGAGGGATTATGGAAGAAACTGTGACTCTAAAAAAAATTGTGACTGAAAGAAGAGTGAGGTTTTTTCTTTCTCCTTTCTTTAATGTTTGAGAGGGTTTTTTTAAATCATCAGCCATACTTTATGTAATACTGCTTAAGCAGTGAAGCAATGGGAACTTGCATAAGGGAAACTACTTTAGGTAAGTAATGATAAATAACTATGACAAAATAGAAACTGATACATACCTGAAAAGGGATCACAATATTGATTGTCTCACCCACTTTCTTCACCAGAGTCTGTCTGAGATGGCGTGGCAACCAGATTTTAGGACGCTCTGCAGTTAAGCATTAGTACATTAAATACAAAGCTTTTGATAGTTACTTTATAGCATAAATAAGACAAAACACCAAAGAGGAGAGGTTTGGATACTTGTAAGCGAAGAAAATTTTGCAAACACTGTTTATACAGTTAGGGAGTAGTTAATTCCCTAAGTACTTTCAAATGTATTTGACTACTGGATACAAATTTAGTGGCAAATCTCAGTTACATATTTACAACTGAGCCAGTTTCAATGATGGCAGGATTTGTGAAACTGTGTTGCATCTGAAATGCCAGATTTGGGTGACTTCCGTTGGATGTGAGCCTTCTATGTGGACTCCTTCTTTGGAGAACTTTGTCAGTTCAGTAGAAGGGATGGGACAAAGGGTGTGTTGGAGTAAAAGAGTGATTATAGACTATGATTAATCTATTGCTATATTGGTATTGCAGCTCCTTGTAAATTGCCATTTGGAGATATTTATGGGCTTACTCAGAAAGTAGAGTAATCAATGGAATTCCTTCACCTTTCTACAGTCAGTCAATTATACTTTTCTTTGAGGTGGAAGGAGTGGAGTCTCATTGTAGCAGCTTACTTTTCACTAGCAGAAAAAGGACCTTAGTGCATGTTTTCTCATCTAGTCCCTGCTTTCCTCTACCTCACTGCAAAGCTTTCTATGTTCTCCGTGTGTTCTTTTTTCTTTTCCTAGTCATTTACAGAAAGAATTTCTTAACATACAGTTGTAGTATCTGTCTTCATGTCCATTTGGTTCTGAGATGCATTACAACTTCGTTTAATTTACACTGAGTCATTTTACTGTCAGTGAGACTCTGGCAGACACTTCGTGTGAGTCAAGGTTGAGGAATCCACTATTAGCAGCTCTTGATATCTTTTGGACTCCAGTCAGATGAATTATAATCTACTGCTGTTGGGTGATACTCAGGGTGTTAATTAATAACCTAGGACAATCAAGTACAGATAACTGCTTTTATTTAAATAGATCTCTTGCCGTAGCCAACATGGTCATTTTGCAGGAATATAACAGCTTTTCCAGCAGAGGGCTAAATATTAAAAAATGTGGCTGACAGAGCCATTACAAGAGGTGAAATGTCCATATTTTGAAAGTAAGAAGTAGGATTTTGTTCTAAGAGCTATGCTTTAGAAATGTAAGACCTGGACAGTATAGTAATGTTCTCAGAATCAGAAGATGTTAGGTGCCTAGTCAAAATGCAAGAGCTGTTTGGGTGTTACTCTCAGAAGGTGACATGGGCTTGTCAGTCCCAGAATTTCTCTGCATGTGTACATGATTAGAATTTTGACCAGAGAAAATAGATGAGTGAGATTTATTCAGTCTAGATACTCACGCAGGATCTCTTGAACAGTAACTGGCTCTTTGATTATTGCTGCTCCACTCTCACCAGCCAAGTTTATAGCCTTTATACGGAAATGAAGTTTGTCCCCTGTGACCAGGTCTTTAATCAGTGCAGATGTGCGCTCAGTTAGGCCAGGAAGAGCTGGAATCCATTCTGTAGCTGCAAGTACAGGATTTGCATATTGTAATAATATATTATTTTTCCAAACTGATGCGTTGTCTACAATTGAAAGTAAATTTGGTTTAGGGTAAAATGAATTTAACATGCAATACTACGCTTAAAAGGGAATTAAACTAAGCTGGAAAGAGAACTCTGGATCTAGAAGATGTGTTTACACATGGAGTTAAGGAATGTATACACTTTGTTTATTCAAAATAGCTACGGGTAAGGGAATCATCTTTGTGTAGTTCCTTTGTCATTCTGTTTTATAGAGCTTAGAGCTGTGGGGCTTCTCTAATTTATTTTCATTAGTAAGAGGCAGGCGGAGAGAATTTTGGAAGTATTTTTAGCAAGAAAGTGAAGCCTTAATTTAATTTTTTCTTGGAATAAGTATATCTCCTGTGGGTGTCCAAAGGGATTGGTGAGAGCCACAAATGCTGAAAACAATAACAGAGCACATAACTGTTGGAATTTATTATTAACTTCTCAATTGAGCCTGTAGAACAGAAGTCTTAGGGCTTCCTTAGTTATTCTAATGACACAGAAGTATGACTGATAAAAATAATTCTTCTATGATGATGACATAGAGATTCTGGTAATTCCATGATGATATCTCATTAAAGACTATAAATTATTTCTGGATAAATTATATCCTGTAAAAACCCTAGTTTAGGTTATATGGCAATTGAGCTTAGTGTCAGAGAAAATTTCATGACTGAAGTGATTATAAATTTGTTATTTGATTTTTATGACATAAATGTTATGTTGAAGCATCACAGTAAATTGAGCGTTGTAGATATGGTGCAGTTATACTCTTCGTTATCAGACCACAAGTATTAAAGGAGATGAGGTAACAGTTACTTGAAAATTTGACTGATATTGTTACAGTCATGTTGTTATATTGGTTTTAAGGAAAACGCAATTTGTGAATGCTACAAAAGTATAGTATTGACTATAGAACAGCACTAGTATTTTTGTAGTACTTTTCTGTATTAAAGTTCATGATGATCGTGACGATGACATTATGGTTGAGACTTTCATGGTTTTATAGTCATGTTGTGGTAAGTCTGGTGATGGTTGGCAAGGATGTTAGTCATAAATTAGAGTTCAAATTTAATGTTACTGGATATAGTTAATTTATTGGGATATTACAGTGAAGCTATTGCAGTTGTATATTTTAATAATGTTCAGTTGCTGCTGCCTAGTAGTCGTGCTTACTTACATCCATCTTTGCAGTATTCCACAATATAACCATCTAATCCCCCGGCTCCAATCCGCTCAGGGGCTCTCCACTTCAAGGCAACGGTGCTGTCAGAAACATCTTCCACTGTAAAGTGGGTTGGTTCACTTGGAGGAGCTATAAGGAAATACGTAGAAGTAAATTCTGAGAAAATGCAATATAACTGTGAGAATTCAAAGGCTACAGGAGGAGTGATTAGCAGCTGAATTATATACCACTATCTGTTTTAATAAAATAAATTTAGCTGAAGCTCAGTTGTAAAATGTAACACCTAATACTTCATTTAATAGAAGTGCAGCATAAGGTTCCTATAACAGGGAGGGGAACAAGAGATTAAGATAATAGTTCCTCTTCATATATGGTCCCTTATGTGTGAAAGCCAATGAAAAAAGAAGAGTTGTAGAAGGGAGTCACATTGTCAGCAGAAGTCTGCAGAAAAGTTTAGAAATAAAAATGCGTACAATTTGTGTACTGTACTTACACCCTTATGTAGATAAAATTCACATAGTCAGAGGACCAAATTCATCAGTAGCTAAATTTGACTTCACTCATTTTCCTTTCTAACAGTAGAGAAAATGACCAAAAGTTATAACTACATGCTTACAGAAACACTAGTTCTGATTTGCGCATTTGTAAGAGACGTGCCTGAGAAAAATATTTTGGGGCTGAAAAATTTTCACTTCAGTTAGATATAGCTATTTCATATCTTTTCAGGACAGGAGTGTCATGGCTCTTTTAAAATCCATAGTTCAGAAAGACCACTAGCTAAATTCAGTCTTCTTAAGCGTGACCGTTGTCTACTAATTAAAAAACAGTCAAGAAAAGCCCTTACTGGAGAATCCCAAATACACACAAATGCTACTGTGAAATCATTGATTCCAAAAAGCAAATAGATAACTTTTTCAAAATAACATTGAGAGTGCTGGAACATAAAATCTAGTATACATGGCATAAAAGCAATCATGTTAAAGAAATGTATGGTTAGCATACTCTGTGTATATGTATTATAAACTGAACATCTTTTGAATATACATAACAGATTTTACATATTAGAAATCTCATATGTAAATTTAAATACAGGTTTATAAATTGTGCAACTGATTGAAATTGATCTTAGTTCCCAAAGTTATTGTGTGTGAAATTAAAAAAAAAAAAAAAAAAAAAATCGGTTTCCTTTCTGTAGCTGTGTCAAAATTTTTCATATTCAAATGGCAGCAAGGACTGTAAACAGCACATAGGAGGCGAAGGCAGTTGGGAGCATACACAACCACACAGTACACGATCAAAACCCCAAACCTCTTCTCTGAAGCAGTAAGTGTGAACTTTATCCTTAATCAAGTAAAACTCTGCCTATCCCATGAAAACTTTGGACCTTTTTTTTCAGTAGCTCCGCTTGATGGTTTATGTTTGCCCTCTTTTGTTGCGGACCAGCCGTTGAGTGTTTGAAATCCAGAATTAAGAGACTCTTCTTGCAGTTCATCCTTTCCTTCCGACCCCTTCACTGCATCATCTGCTTTTACATTATCTCCTTCAGCAGGCTGTCCCCCTTTGCTGATATTTGTAGATTTAGCAACTCTAGTCATCTTAATCTCCAGTTATTTGTATTTTTGTGGGTCTTCTTTCTAAAGCTCTTAGCAGGCAGGCTTCCTGAGGACTCCTTTAGTTTTCTCCTTGCTCAGGGACAGCAAGAGACCCTGCACTGCTGTGTTGGGAAGGATTATTTATAGAAAATCATTCCTCAAATATTTTCTTAATCAGCTATCCTTTTAGCTGTGGAGAGGGCCAGGATTAAGGGAGTACTGGGTGGGATACTGTGATATTTGCACCCATAAGGGAACGGGAGAAGCTGAGAGGGACAGGGAAATTTCTGTCAATTAGTTCTCCTCCTTTCCAGATCCAGCTTGACTCTCACACTTCTAATTATAACAGCTAAAAATTCATCAGCAGTTTCATGAAACTGGAACCTCTGTGCTTCTCAGGAAGGGGAATGAGAGATAGAGAAGAGGAAGATTACAAAGGAAAAGGTTGATTAAATATAGAATAGAGCGATGGTTGATAGCCTCTTTCCTAACACATTCTTTTTAGGTATAAGGGCAGTTGAAGAGAAGAGGTAGAAATTGTCCTGTCTTAGCTTTGTCCTAGAAATAATACCGAGTGTGGTAAAACTCACCAATTGGCATGAAGGGTTGCGAGGCAGGGCTTGGCCGGGACATGCCAATAGAATTCACAGCATAAATCCGCATCTCATAAACTACTCCTTCAATCATTCGCTTGGCTTCATAAGTTAGCTCTTTTAAAAGGTCAAAGTTCAGTCTCATCCATCGATAGCTCTTCTTCTTCTTTCTCTCTAAAATATAGCCTGGAAAGGATAGCTCTTATGATGTAAAAGAACTGCAAATTATTATCTCACATGCAGGAAAAAAGAAAATCACCTTTTTTTTTTTTCCCCCCCAATGGCATAAAAGAGCCAAATGTGATCCAGAATTATTGCATATAACTGAATTGTGTGAAGCTTTGGTATTTTCCTCCAGTTTCCTTTTGTATTACTTTCCTTCTATCTGACGTTCTTACCGGAACAATTATACTTTTCAGAGTAGAAGTTATTTAGAATTGTCTATGTCTGGTACTAGGCTTTAAGCACTAATAAATTTAAGCACTTTATTAGTGCTTTAGCATGCACACTTTGCATGCTATACACTACTATTAAGGTATTTAGGTGTATGCCAAATAGAGATACTAGCAGAGCTGGTTTAAATGGTAAATCCTTTCTGGTGAGAATGCAGCCATTCACTCCTAATGGTAGAGAAATGCATGAGACACAGCAGTTCAACAGAAAGCCCTTTCAATGAAGGAGAAAGTGCCTTGAAATGTGTAAGATGAGACATAGAGTTAAAAAATTATTTTTTTCTTATATTCTGCTGCAATTCACTAATCTTGACTAACAGCATAAATCTCAATGCAAAAAATTAGTTGGAAGAACAGTTTGACACTTCCTCTGTGTTTTTTTGGTTTTTTTTTTTTTTAAATGATTTGTCAAAGAACTTATGTTAGATGTCTCTGTCTGCTGCTAAGTGGTGGAATTGCAGAGTGCTTCCCAAACAGTGCAGATCCCAGCCTCTGTTTCAGTCTTATAGTGGAGTGAGTCCTGGCCACGCACCATTTTTCCTGCTCTGATTCCCTTAGGAAGGAATGTGAACTTGTATGATTACAGAGAACCAAGAGAGCTGGATGCACTGCAGAACAAACTGTAGTATAGCTTAGATGTAGTCTGTATGCCCAGAATTCAGGTCCTTAGTACATCTCCCTCACCCTTCAACATCCACAGCCTTTCCCACACTACCATGCTGTTTTCCAGAATGATTAAGTCAGGCTGTGTTATCAGTTTAAAAGACAAACTTCTCATTTCCCAAAACTGGGAATGGAATCTATGATTCTTGATCCTTAATATGAAGGGTGGTTGTATATCACATTGGAAATGTTTGTATAAATTATTTTCCAGTGACCTGCTACAAAGGAGTTATCAATTGTTTCTTTCCATCTAGCTATATTAAATTTCTGCTGCTTCTCTGTGTTGCAGATGGTATGTCTGGATCTCATGCATGTAGACTTCTTTTAAACGGATTTTGTTTTGAAAGCTATTCATCTTTTAATTATGGAGTGAATAATCAGAAAATACACTGAATAGTGATTTACAGATACCATGTATTTGTATGTATTGTATGTCTGTTTCTACCCATAGTCTACAGGGGATATGTCTGTAGCAGTATAAGTCTATAACAGTGTCAGTCTATAGCAAACACATTGTAAACACACTTATGAATTGAGCTGTGCAGGTCAGTGATTCAGTCCCTGCTGCTCACAAAGGTTGTGGCTATCAAACTTGCAGATGTCCCTCTGGTATACCTGGGAAGTATGATTCACACTTACAGCTTCTAAAGGGAGATGGCGAACAACAGGCACATTTGCTGACATGTTATAGGCATAGACATCATCATCCTCAGCCTTTCCTGTCTCCATTGAATTGTGAGAAAAGCATGGGAGTCTACCGAATGTTTTGGGAAATGAGTGGTGGAAGTACCTTTGAGCTGACAGGCTGCATCATCACTTCTGATGTATAAAGTTACTCCTGGCATGCTTGTTTTCAGTAGCTTTTAAACAGGGTTAAATGCTGTAAGGAAAGAACTTATGGTTCCTTTGACGTGTTCCTGTTTTTCTCTCTCTTCACCAGGGTCTGTGAGACTGAGAGAAGTTTCAGCAACTCAGTTTCTGTTTTTCTGCTATTTTAGATATGCTTACTTTCCTGTCAGAATTGAGACATTTCTTCACTGTGGCATACCGGAATTGCGATTTAAAAAAAAAAAAAAAGGGGGGTAAAAAGACAATACTAGTACTATTGGTGACATTTGGTAAAGCAGATTATTTCCCCAAATGCACAGAATGTATGATAAATAAAGATATTGCTTTAGTAATATAAAAAGTACATGAGACCCCACGAAAGGTTTGCATAACAGTGAAGATGGGGTGTGAGTGGTGATATTCTTGATCGCTTCTGCCCATTTCCTGTATCGCATGACAAACTTTGGCCTCTAGTTTTTAGTACAGATTTTAAGGTCATTAAAATGATTGAAAAGTGGTTTGAGACCTGTGGTGTGTGGTTGTATGTGAGGCAGAATCATGAAGCAGTTTTCCAAAAGAAACATGTTGCATGAGTGCTTGAGGTTGCAAATGACTGGAGTTGATGGCTGAGGTGGCCACAGATCTGTTTTGGTATTTCTAGGTAAGTCCAAAGGCCTGTATACTGACCTAAAATTTCAGTCTTGAATGAGAATGTTATCTTTAGCTATTTTTGGTATCACCTTCTTGTGCTTTGGTAACTTACTCACTGAAATATTTCTCTGAATCAAATAGCACGGGTAGGTGGCACTCTCTCCCTAAAATTGAATACAGACCACTTTGAAGGTTTGATATATTAGAGTATTAGTTTCTGAGGGTCAGCCTTCCTAGAATGAATAAACATAGAGAATCCTTCTGTGCCATTTTAAAGGAGCAGCAAAAATACAGGCAAGGCTGCTGGGGACTTTGTTTTAGCACTTCTTACCAAGTACTGGTTGCCCACCATCATATTTAGGAGGTTGCCACTGCACAGTACAGTAATCTTCTCCAATGTTGCTGATCTTGGGAGCTTCAGGAGGGTCAGGAACATCTGAAGAAAGTGTGAGAACGAATGAGGGTTATTACTGTTTCTGTATACGAGTCAACAAAATATTTTTCTTTAACATTTTTTCTGTATTGTATTGATATAGCTTTGTCAGATAGCAACAGTAGGTACAACTGAGAATGTATTATCTTAGTCTAAAGTGAATCCTGCTTTTTGATGCTTCTATGTTAGGCTGGTTTTCTTTTAAATACCATTGATTATTCAGCTCCCTTGTTCTTCCCAAACATAATTGACATTTTGCAAAAATGTAAGGTAATAAGGTAATTCTCTTCCCTCAGAAGAGGCTTGCTCCAGGGTTTCCTATTTTCTCTGGAATAAATTTGATATAGAATATAATGGCTGCGTGTCTCGCATATTTTGTTATTTTTGAGTTATTCGTAGTAAATATCCTGACTTAGGATTTATAAAAGATAAAAAGAGATTTACTATTCACCAAAGCAGTGAATTCTAAATTTTAATACTGTAGGTGAAACTTATTTTCTTTTATCATTTCTAAGTTTGCGTATAACCTGACCTTTGTCATGTGTGACAGGGTATAAACAAGTTAAATATTATGAAGAATTTTGTAAAAATTACTGAGTCAAAATTATATCCCCCCCAGCTCTTCTGTGACTCATAGTGGCAATCTGTTTATCTTATATCATTTACATTATGTCTCTTTATTCCATTAACCATTTACTGCTTATAGAATGAAGTAATCTTTACTTAAAAACATAAACCACAACAAAATTACAAGAAGTTTTTCTTATCTCAGACAAGCATGAAGCATATACTTCAGAAGGGAATGTCATCTATAAAATGACAGGATTACTTGAAACTGGAAACACATAACAAGGAAATACATGGATTTCTACTGGGAGTCGTTCTCTTACCTTTTCACACAGAAGGCAACTACCTGTGAAAAATACTTCTGCCAAATTTTGTCATTGATAGCATCCCTGCCTTTATGATCCTTTTCTGTTTTTCTAAACCTGAAGTCAGAACTTGCCTCACTTTTAGAGAAGGGTGAGTTTCAGTGAACTCAAGATGCTTTCATGCTCTGATTGTTTCCTTCCTTCACTTACCAATAACTTTGACTGTGATATCAGCCTTATCTTCTCCCACTGGATTCTTAACTATAACTCTGTATACTCCCTCGTCTTCCTTTTCTGCTCCTTCAATGATGAAGACACAGTGGTCTTCATGCATCTCCACACGAACTCTGCCTTCAGATTCAAACAGAAGCTGTGGGCAGTGAAAGTAACAGATAAAGTCATTGTAAGTTGTGCCAGGGACAGCCTGATGAGCCTGTATGTAAGCTGGTGAAAATCTTCAAATCATTGAATATTATCAAAATTATTGAAAAGCTATACAGTATTTCAAGTTCTATGTGTACGTAGAAGAGAGAAAACATAGACTGAGTGGCTCACATAAATAACATTTGGGAAAATTGGTTCTGAAAGTCTGCAGGTTGTTAAGATTCATTGCTAGTTACACATACCCAGTTACGTTTCAAAGGAGTTACTAAGTAGTTCTGCAAATTCCTAGTTGGGATAACTGCTATTATCAATTGAAGGAGTACAGGATATAACAGTTGGATACTGTGTAAATTCAAGAAGGTTGGCAAATTCAAATGGTTGAGCAGACATTCCTGATCAACAGTATCTACATTTGGCATCAGAACACACAGATTGGAACAATTTCCCTCTAAAAAATTTACCATGTTTCTTGTAACTGTTAATGGCATCAGTGTGACTTCTGTCACTCAAGAATGTCATATGGGGTAACTTTCTACTCTTCTCTGAGCTGATGTCTAAACATAATGACCACAACTTTGCTGTGCATTTATAACATGCTCCTTTCTTCTTTATGTGCCCGCATATCTTTAGACTTAGAACAGGATCCATTAAATAGCATATGTGCCTAAATAGTGACTAGTACAGCAGAATCCTAACTCTGAGAAAGGTTTATTGTTGCATAATAAATGTAAAATATTTTTGACTTTATCAAAATAAAAAAGTTATTTATGACAAAAAGGAAACTTGTTGGAAAACAAATACTCTTTCATTGTTTTGTACATAAATAGTCCACTCTCTTGACCCATTGTCATCTTTCCCCGTGTCCTGTAAGATTTTTGTCCCAGTTATTTTTCCTGTAGTTATTATTGAAGCTTACAGGTTAGTGGGGAAAAAAAAAGGATAAACATTCAGAAATATATTAAAAAAATATTTTTGAATAACTGCTTTGATTCCTTGTAATCTAGCCACCACGTGATGGTGATTAGAAAGAGATGTCCTCCATGAGCATCTTACTCTAAAATTACTCACTAGACCTCTTCTGCCCATTCAAAGTGTTTGGTAATCACCATTGTGAGGCAGGATGTTGGGCTTGATGTGCTGTTTGCTTCACCAGTTTTAATATCTACTGACTTTAATTTTATTTCCTTCTGAACAGGACCTTTTATCTGGAGAACACTAAGCATATTTGTGTGTCTGCATAAATAATAAGGAACTTACCTTACTATCAGTGTTTAAATCACTGCTGTTTTCTGAGGGAGTAATGGAATCATCATTGCTTCGAACAAGGTCACTTTTCTAGATAAGCAAAGAAACCACAGAAAGTCAGCTCAGTCTTTCTGAGCAGAGCAGTAAAGCTGTTTCTGCAAGATGGAGGAGAGGAGTCCATAGGTTTGTTAGGGGGCTTGAATATAGAGGTGTGAGAAAAGTGAAGAGCAAAGTGAGGCAGCAAGCAGACCTGGGAAGGAAATCAACTGATAAGAAAGTAAAAAGCAGAAATGGAAATAGATGTATCAGACTGCAGTGAATTAAGGGAAGGATAAGTCAGCAAAACCAAATTTACAGCTTAACAAATAAAGATGCATGACATTCCTGCAGTAGAATTGTAACTGGTTGTGCATCTGTCTGGGTCCTGTGGTACTAGTTACTCATCTTGTGTGACTACAAAGAAAAAGGATTACTTCTTTCTGTAACAATGGGATAGTAAGTCGATGTAAATGTTTTAACACTCAGAAATATAGTCAGGTCTGTAACACACATCAAACAGTATTCTGAAGCTATGCTACTGTTTGTTAAGGATTTCATTAGTAAGTATATGCTATACATCCTTCAAATCAAGACTGGCTTCTTTTACTCCTATGTTGAGACCTCACATCTTAGAAATAACACTGTATAGAGGTTGTCTGATACCCAATCGTCATTTTATCAGAGAAACTTGTGTATGAGAGAGTCAATTTCTCTTGGTTCCCAAAAGAGAGACAAATGGCTTTTTTGTTTCCATACTAATTCTGCATTGCAGAAAAAAGTCCTAAGTGTTATTAAATATGCTAACCTGAACAAAGAATGTGGCAGAATCATGAAGAAATGAGACTGGGGAAATTAATATAACTGGCCATATTATTTTGTCTATATCCACACCTATGGGAAGTGTAATGATGCTGTAGAATATCATGCAAAGTATTTCTGTGTTTTGTGCTAGTTACAGCTCAAGAGCCCCCAGAGGGTGAGGGGTGGGGATGTTCCGAGACAGCCAGAAAGGAAGCTCACTTGACATTTTGTGTCTAGCTTCTAAATTCTTTCTTTGATATTTTGTAATTGCTTTAATAAGGCAAATAGCAAGTGTCCTCTATTTTCATTATACCAAATACAGTTTTACCCCAGTGGTCTGCTAAGAAGATACTTTCTTCACAGACTACAGAATTCTTGAGAGAGATTTCTTTTTTTAAAAAGAAGCTGCCATCTCCAGAACATCTCCGTCCTATCAGGAGAAGGTGATGGGGATGACTGATCACTTATTTCTTTTTCTCTAAGGTAGAAAGAGAATAAACCTGTATGGTATCCTACTGTCTGCATATACATATGTCTACTCATATACTCAATCCCTTCTTTGGGAATAGAAAAACAGGCAACAGTTCAGAAAAAGAACAATTCAGGATGACTCTCACAAAAACAGGTAAATCCCAAACAGCTGCATTGCAACTATTTGAATTTTTTTTTCTTGAAGTTTAAAAAAAAAAAAATTAAAAGGGAGATGAAAATACTTGTAACTAAGAATTGTAAATCAAAGTAAGATTTGAGAAAGAAAATAATCTTCCTGTTGTGACTTTCTTGCCTCAGAAATTGTGTCAGGTTACACATTACCTTGTTTACTTTCTGCCAGATGACAGTGGGTGTTGGATCTCCTGATATGGGAACATCCAGTCTCAGTTTGTTCCCAGCCACCACGACAATAGTGTCAGGGGATTGGCCCAGACAGTCAAGGTGGATTTTGGGAGGTTCTATAGCAAGGGCAGAGAAAATAAGTTTTAAATATAATTTGGTGTCTTGTATGGAGGAAAAAAAAAAAGGTGAATATTCATGCATAAAATTAAAAATGAAAAAACACTGCTTCCTTTTCTATTGAAAACATGTTTACTTGCATATAAATAATGACTGCTGTTCTTACCTTCTCTTGGTACAAAATCAATCTTGACCTCTGGGGAAAAAAAAGCGGGGAGGGGTAGGAGAAATAGATCAGAAAACAGAATTTACATAGTATCTGCACCCAAAAAGTAATTTTAAAACTATTCATCATTAAAACCTCATAAGGCATATACATCAATAGATTAATGCAATAAACTGGAAAACAGGCTCTGTAAAACAATGATAACACAAAGTAACAGAGAAAAGCAATGTGCCTGTTTTGAGGTATCAGGAAAGAGATTCTGCATACTCTTTCCTGGTACAACCATAATTAATGCCATCATTTTATCCCTCTGGAATTCCTATTTCATATTCGAAGATGACTTACCCAAAAACTGAAGCTTGGCAGAAAGGTTGTAAGCAAATCCCTGAGGGATGAAGGAATAATCAGCCTCATCACCTGGTGTTACGTCCTCAATAGTTAGCTTATGGATCCTGGAAACATGAATAAATATATTCCACTCCCTTACCTTACCTTTCCAGGAGAAACGGGGCTATCTCAAGAGACAAGGTGCCGGCTATAGCATATTAACAGACATTACTGTTTCTTCTCCCCTTGCCGTAACATCAAGTCAACAACCACCAGGGCTGTAGACTGTTCTACTTTCAGTATTCAAGCAAATCCATGTCAGCATGTTATCTATGAACAGATTTTTCTTGTGGAGGTAGATACATAGTCTAGCCTGAACAGAGGAAGCAGTTTCTCTGCTTTAGTCCAGTCCTTTACCATTACAAGGGCAGTTGTAACATTGCTGACTGGTTTCATTTGATCAGATTGTGACTACAATAAATTCTGGAAAAACAAGCTAAAAATTGATGCTCCATCCCTGTATTATTGTAAATTCAAAACAGAATACAGAAAGGGAGTACAAAGGAAGACTCTACCTAACATGTAATGCTTATGTAGCTTCTGAATCTTCTTGGTGTCCATTTCCAATAGTAGTTAGAGTGCTAAGAAACTTGAGCACAGAATTGCACGACTGTATGTGTTAATATAAAAACTAATTTTTCTGAAGGGGTTTAATCATAAGTGCTATCCTAATCTGTCTAAACACTACTGCTAATTGTAAAGTTATCAACAATATGTTTTCTAGATTGTTTGAATATCAAGAAAACATGAAATCCTAGTGAAAACAGAGGATAAATTCTGCTGATATACCATGATGCCATACATGCAAAATGTGGCGACCCAGAAAGACTCTACACATACCAAAGCACGTCTGTTGATTGCATATGACAAGGTTTTTAACTTTGTCCCGGCTTTAGCTAAAAGGAGAAAAGTCTTGTTTTATATTCCTATCCCCTGAGATAATAGTTTCTGTAGATTGTAATGCAATACCTGAGCCTGTACCTGCTTTTTGAAACAAGACTAACCGGCCAATGTGGGAGATCTTTATCCTTTCATCTGGGACCACCTCCTTTCCATTTTTCAACCAGATTCCTTTCACATTTTCATCGGAAACTTCACACTTGAAGACTGCCTGGTCACGTGCCTTCACTGTCAGGTCTGCAATGCTCTGATAAACTTCCAGCTTTTTCTCTGATATTGTGAGAATAATCGATATACACATCAACAAATCAGAATAGATCTGTAAGTAAACAGTTGGTGTGGATTTACTGAGTAGAAAAGGCTAGGGCTGAGCAAGCTGTTTGTGGAAGGGTGAAATATGAAGGGAAATCACAGCATGCAGGGCTTTAACAGGACTGATAGCTAAGCACCTGTTATTATCAGGGTATCTGTTACATCTGGCACACAGGTCTGAGTTCTCCTTGAGGCCTTTATTATCAAACCTTATGCCCCTTATTAAGTCGTCTTTTTCCCTGGCATGAGGATTATGCTACCCCTGTGCACTATCCTGGAGAAGGGTTACCTTCAGCCTGTTTTTAATTTTTCAGCTTCTCTGGTTCTGTAATATTACTTGTGCCTACCTTGTACAATTAGTTCAGCGACCGATACCCCACCGTTGGTCTTCACGGTGTAGTGTCCACTATCCTCTTTGGTTGACTCATTAATAATTAGATACTGCTTTTTTCCATCTTTCTTGAATCGGTATTTGAATGTTTCTTCCCGTGTCAGCTCAATTCCATCCTTTTCCCTGCAATGGCAAATAGTGTTGAGTCATTTTTCTATGGTTGGAAGAGGAGAGTAAGAGTCAGCTCAATATTACTATTATCCCATCTTTGTAGCATTTCAAGTTCGCAAAAAAGAGACCTTTGCATAAATGTTAGTGGAACCAAAACCAGAATGCTTCTAGCTTGACCATTAATTTTCACTTAGGTATTTGACTTCTGGTTCCAGAGAGTTCAATTACAAGGAATTACTTGATTGTTACTATTTATATGCTATAGATAAACATGAAAGTATGTTAAATGCTGTAGGAGATACAAGGATGAAGACATACTTCACCAGCAGGGAATGCACTATCTTAAGAGCTGCCATAAGGTAAACAGGACTTGCTAGGAAATGACTTAAAAGTCTTAACTTTCCTGATGTGAATTATAATTGTTATGAATTCATGGTTTGTGGGCATCAGTAAAATAAGAAAAATTTAGGATGGATTTAAATGAAGATGTATTTTGGATTTTTGCAGCCCTTTCCATTCAAGGATGCCACAGTATATTTAAGACATTACTAAATTAAGCTTCCTCCCATTCAGCCTGGGAGGAAATTTAATTATTGTAATTTCCGATCATCATGAAGGGAAACGAGCAGAGAGGATTCATGCTGTTTAGTCAAGGTCACACAAAAATACATAAGACTTTTTAAAGATTTCCTGTTCCTAATCCTAAATAACATAAACAGGCTACAAGAAAATAACTTGGAATTTGTTCAACTTACTCCTTTTGTAGCATTTTATATTTTTCATTATTATTTGAATATATTTATATTATGTTACTTGAATACTGCTGCAGTTTGTAAATGAAAAAGTTTTTCTCTTTGATACTTACTCATGTGGAAAAAGAAATAGAAAACATGTTATGCTTTTAATAGAGTAAGAATTTTCTTTCTACCTTGTGTTATTTGTTACCAGTGACTATTCAGCTTAACAAATGAGCTTACAGGATAGCAAATTGAAATGCTGCTTAGGGTCTCATTAAAATGCTATAGCTCTAATCTCTAGGTAGGTGTATGCAAGGTAACCTTTTGCCTCTATCAGTCTGCTGAAGTAAATCACAAGATCAAAACTTTAAGCAAAGACAGGAATCCTACAACTTGTGACTTAGATGTACCTGCTGCAACTGCATTTCAAAATACCTACAGGTTACTTCCTCCTAACTGTTCTTTAGAGCACAGCTTATTGGAACTTATAGTTGATTTAGAAAAATACTGGCCTTCCTTCCAGATCACAGGACTGCAACACTAGTATGAGAGGAAACAGAGGATGCCTGTAACAACCACGTGAAACACAGTGCTTAGTGTTATGTCAGGATAATGTTTCCTCTGCTTGCTAAGTGGCAAGAGTCTGAGGCCACATGCAAGATGCTCTCCTAAAGCTGATATTCTCATTCATGCAGATTAGTTCTGGAACAAGTGCTACAATGCACTGTGTAAGCCTTTGCTGAACTGCTGAGAATGGACTGTAATCCAGAAGTTCAACAGGCTGCTGTAACAAAACCAGGCACAGGCACTGTGGCTAGTGTTCCAAAGCTGAACTTTTAAATTTATTTTTTGGCAATGTATTTTGACACATGGCTCATCAAAGATACCTGAACGTTCTATTCAGCCATTGGTAAGAAAGAGATCTCTTGAAATCTTGTTTAAGTAATGAAAATAGATTATTTGCAATGACTAGTGTCTTAAATGGCTGGGAAGGGAATAATATATTTAATTTGTGTTTGTTTTAGTGTTGTTTCCCCTCTATTTCAATTATTTCTGACCTAAGCACATGAATGCTGCTAAAAGCATTTAGTTGGTACTTTTACAAGTTCCTTAGGAAAGTCATAGCACATTGCTGATGCTGTGTATGAGTAGAGTGTTTGCAGAGGGATGTACTGACAAATAGTGGAGTGATAAAACTGTAAACCTCAAAAAAGAACTCCCAGATATCATTTGGCTTAAAATAATACACTGCTGCAGTGAAAAGTGAAAAACCTTATATAAGGTAATATTACAGGCCTTCCTTTGGTAACTACAGCAATGAAGTTGAAGAATCGGTTGATATTAAAGTTTAAGTGGAGGATTTTACAGAACCAAAGAAGTGTTGGTTTAAAAACCACCATAGGTCATCTGGTCCAGCCTCACACTTGAAGCAGAACTAGTGCAATAATAGGTAGGTCAGCCATGGTTTAGTCTATCCAAGTCCTGAACATCTGCAAGATCAAATATCTGTTCTCAACTTTGCCACTCAATGCCTCTCTTCTCTGTCTGGAAATGCTTTCCTATTTCCTGTTTAGAATGTAAGGATAAATTGGTTAATGTCTTCTGAGATATCACTGATGTAGGTACTATATATGATAATGGGGATACGCAGATTTATTGTTACTATTACATTACTATAGTTTGTTTTCATTTGGAGCTGATAAGATGGTACATCCAGCATTCAGAGATGGAAAAATCAGGTCAAAACTATGTATTTTATTACATCTTTTTCTTCAAGAATTGTATTATTTCCAGGACTGGAAATGACTGAAGTTTAGAAATAACTATTCCATAGTACTGCATAATAATAATGTGAGACCTTTCTGGGTGATCAAGAGAACATTCTTTCCTGATTACTATGAAGAGACCCACATAATGAATTCTCCAAGCCCTAGTCTGATGGCCATGCCTAAGAGGCTATAAGCCTTATTTCTGTCTTGTGCGAGTCACATAATTGCTTTTGTTCATGTGCTTGTGATTTCATATCCCAGGTTTAAAGGGTGCAAGAGCTATAACAGGTGCCCTGAGTTAGTGCCTGTTACTTGGCTTAAACTGTTGAGCATTTCCCTAATAAGCCATAAAACTGGAACTCTTTCTCCATGCTGTGCTCCATGTTTTCCCTGGATGCTTCTCTCCATTGTCCAAAATGCTCCCTTTGTTGCCAAAAAGCATTGAGTGAGTCTCACATAATAAAACCAGTCAAATATAGTGTAAATGTCTAACTGCTCAGTTTTCTGTTGCTATGATTTGAAGAGTTTCTCTGACCACTTGCTGCATTGCAGGCTGAGACAGCTGCTGGTTTGCCCTTCTCACACCAAATGCCCATCCCACAGATACCAGCTCTGCAAGATGTATGGGAGTTGTTCAAAGGCATAGGATCAAAGTGTGGCAGCTGCACTGCGCTCTGAGAGGGACAGATCTGCTTGTCCCCATCTCTTGTGACCAGGCATCTGTAAGCAGTTCCTGAACAATAGCATGTGTGTGCCTGTGCATGTGGCTTTAGTAGTGTAATGCATACGCTGTACTAGCTCTTGGGCTCTATTTAAATTCTCAGTTCCTTCCTTTGGGAGAGCAGATGAGTGGTTGCCACTTCCCAGGAATGTAATAGGCATTGTGGGAACAGTTGATAACCATGTGCCTGAAGCTGTTAACAAGCAGAAGAGAATTTCATCTGGTAGAGAAATGAAGTGAGAACAGTGTGCGTAAGACCTGGCATGTGAGCACTGCCTGCTGTGCCTGCCCAAGCAGTGTGAACCTTCCTGCTTCCACTCAGCTGGAATGCCCAACAAAATGGACTCTATGGTCTAAATGTTTGTCATCTTAATCCTGCTTGCTGCATATGCATAAAGACCAGCTTTGCAGGATCACCACAACAGATATGTTAAAATAAGTCAATGACCTTCCCTCTCTGTCTCAAAAGACGCTGTTTACCTAAGAAAAAATACTTTTAAAAAAAAAAAAAAAACCAAAAAACAAAACCCCAAAAAACCAAAACACCTCACTGCAGTTAAGAAGACCAGAAGAGTCCATAAAGTACAGCAAACTCATCACAACACAGATCTGAGTAGGGCAATAGTTAGTCATTACTGTCAAGTGTTTAGAAAACTTTAAAGCTAACAGCTCGATACAGTCAGTAGCATCCTGTAAACACCGAACAAGAAATTCTAGAGACACTATAAAATATCTATACTTAATTTGTTTTCTGCCATATTCTGGCCTCTCAGTTCCTCCTCATGTTTGACGTATAGGAGAAGGATCAATCTTTTCCTGAAAACAATTATGTAGGATGCCTCCTTTCTTTTTGTTCCACAACTCTTGTCCACAAACACTGGTCCTAGAATGTCCCATGGAGGGATATGGTTTCATGTTGTTTGGGTTTTTTTTCCTTTTTCTATTCCCTTACCATTTCACAGTAGCTCCTTCCTCAGACACTTCACACTCAAACTCCACTCTCTCTCCAACCATCACCATCTGGTCCTCCAGTGGGTGAGTGATCAGGATTGGAGGTTCTGGAAATGAAGAGACTTTTATTAAAACAGTATTCTGAGAGACGGAAGACTAGACATAGATTTTGCCACTCTGCACTCCACAGGAAGAACCCCTGGCCAAATACATGGTGATGCTTTCTGTGTTGGAACTTAACATTTACTGTGCTGGATCACATTATCAATATTATCAAATGACCTTTTGGGTTTTGCTTCATGAGACAGAATACAAACACAGGATTAATCAGTTTTCATATATATTCTGAAATTCTAAACTGGAGGCGTTAGTTTTCTGTACTACTTGATCTCTTTGTAGAGCTTGAGGCACGTGTTTATCTTGAGCAGAATCAAATTTTTCAAGTAAGTTTCTAGCCCTGTTGTTGGGAAAACGTAAATAACTTTCTAATGAGAGTTAATGGTAATTATTACTGTGCTGTTTTCTTGTGCTTTCTTAGTTGCAGCAATAGGGGAAATTTTCCTTTATTTAACTGTAAGAAAAATATCTACTTCAGTAGATATCAGAATTTGTTCATATGTTTGAGAATTTCCTTTCCGATGAGATTAACTAATCTGAGAGTAGAGAAGGTGACAGTAATTCAATGCTAAATGTTAGGGGAGATCTCTTTCCTTTTGCTACCATTGCTCACCTTTTACAAATAATTCTGTGAAGCTCTTCTCCTCCCCTACCACACATTCATATGCTGCATCGTCGGCCAGAGAGCAGTGGTTTATGGTCAGTATTCTCTTATTCCCAACAGCCTCAAAAATATATCTGAAAAGAGAATCTAAATGTAATTATCAGGGAGTAACTCTTTTGGAGTCGGTCACTGTCTTCCCCTGCCTGGCAGAGAAAAAGGTTCCTACTTTTTTTTTTTTATATCAGTGGCAAGGTTTGTTAAGACTCAAGCCCTATATCCCTGCTCTGGTGCAGTGGACAGTGGTAGTGTTTGAAAAACTAGCATAGGAAATTATGGAGAAATCTTCATACAAGTGTGAGACGTACAAACTCCTGTGAATGGTGTTGGTGCTTTTCTAACATCTAGCCATACAACAAACCTGACTACCATTAAAAATGCTTTGTCATGGCTTCAGCACAAAATCACTGGAAATTGGTTTTACAATCAAGCTACACTGAAGTATATCCCATATCATGAGAAAGTAATTTTGGACCCTGGATATACACATAAAGATCAGAATATAATCTGAGGACTTACTTGCTAAGTAGGTAGATGTAAGCATCCAGTTCCACATGTAGATACGTAGAGCAGAGGGAAGAAAAAGAAGTCGTCATGAGAAGAGCAAACTGACCGTGAACCAAAGCACTATATAGATTTTTTTTTTTTTCAGCTCCTATTTCTCCCTATTTTATTCCTTTCTTTTTAAGTTTCTAGTTTTTCCACTTTGTCCAAGCTGTAGCTCATTCCTTTTTGGATTTCCGATATTTCTAGTTTACCTGCCGCTCACTTGGATCTCCTGTCCATTCTTCAGCCATTTCACATCAGCATCTGGATTGGCAACTTCAACCATTAATTTAATCTTTTGCCCTTTGTCCACTTGGTAAGCTGGATCCAGTTTCTTGAGGAATGCTGTGTTGAAGAATGATTTAAAAAAAAAAAAAAAAAATCTTAATCGTTTTAATACTTAACTTTTTTTTTTTACATTCTCTGTCAGGAAAGTAAATCTTTATTCCCTTTCCTGTTGTTTACCATCATCTTAAACCTTCCCCACTTTCTGCATCCCTGTTTGCATTTCTACGTTTCTGTCTATTCTTCATCCTGTTCTGTTTTCTGTTTTTCTGTAACACAGGATGAAAACCATGTGATATAAACTAAAATAAGCAAAGTAGAATATTATAAATCAGATGTGAATATGTACTTCAACACATCCTAAATAGAGTTACAGCTATGTCTGCCCATGTAGGAAAATCATACTGAACTTCTCAGTACTAATGAATGGCAGTTTGCCTTCTCTAGTTCAGGCTTTTAAAACAAATTAATTAAAATTAGCTAATGAATACTTCACAAGACTAGAAAAGGCTCAAGAATTCCAAATGTATCATCTCAATGGAAATTAAATTCTCTGACATACTGACCAGTTTTGGGGGTGTGTGGGGTGGTGGTGTTTCACGTTCAGGGAAAGACAAGGGGCAGAAAAGAAGAAACTAGTAAAATGAGCAGGTTCAGAATATCCACAATTTCAGAGCAAGGTAGCTCAGAGCTTTGGGCATAGCTTTAATCTTTGGTAATTGGCATTTCACGTGTAAAGACTATGTAACAATTGGAATAGGAAACTCCTATTTCTCATGCTCTTGTATCTGGCTGCTGTCCAGCTGACGTTAACATTTGAAGAACTCCCAAAGAAGAAGATATGAACACATATATTTGGGATAAATACAGTTTGCCAACCTGTGCTTTTTTTCTCTTCCTTCTTTATGCGTTTGAGGCGTTTCAGCATCCCACGCAAATCTGTGATACCATACTGAAAAGCAATTTTCTCGTATTCAGAAGGAGGAGCTTGCCTTAGGATTTCCCAGACATCAACATCAGTTTGTGATTCAGATTTTGCTTCACCTCTGCAGAAAGGGATTAGAGTATCTGAATTGCCACTATTGAGAGGATTTAAAACCAGCCATAGGCTTGGCAAGCTACGTACTGGCTTGATGAAGCCATTTCTTAATAAAAAATTTAGCAGTCTAACTTTTTACTGTATTATTACCTAAAATAATGAAATAAAACTGGTAACTAGTTTTACTATATTTACATATACAGTGATTAAAATCCAATCGCTGTCCTGAAGGGTTTACTTTCTAATAGCCAAAGCAAATAAATATTAACTTCCCTTTAACGATGCGTAATGGAAACACAAGGAGACTTATTTTTTTTCCTGTCATGGTCATACACAAAACATGTGGCAAAGCAAGGAACTGAACTGATATCCTGAGAACGCCTTAGAAACAAGGCAGTTGGTTTATGTTAATAAGAAACAAGTCCTTTTCTACTCAACATTTTTTCTCTTTGCTAAAATGAATCACAGATTATTAAAATATTTATCATCTATTGTAAAGACAATTGTTGGCTATAGTAATCTATAAAGACACATAAACTGGTGAGTAGTGGCAAACAAAACAATATTTACAATGGACTACTTATTTTATAGTTTAACCAAAGAACTGGTGATTAGGGAAGAATTAACGTTTGGTTTAGCAAAACCAAGTGAAAATTTGGTTATCTAGCTTTGGGAAAGGCATTTTTTTTCTGTCATCATATTTTTTATTTAAAAGATCATAAATAGAAAAAGAAATTGGCGTTAACTTACCGATTTACTGAGCGCAAGAAGCTGCTGTACTCCAGAATGATGCAGAGAACCGTTTAGACAAACATGCAGCATCCCAATGGGCAAGAAAGAGGGCATCATGTGTTAATACAAAAGAGCCATGAATGTCATCTTCACCTTTAGCAGAACACGCCTGTGCTTCAGTAGCAGGGAGATGAAGGAACTCACGCAAAAGCTCTGAAATAGGCTTAAGAAAAATGCTGTTCCATACTGAAACCAAATTCGCTCCCACGCTTTGTATAGTTCTACACTGCAATTTATATTGTAAGCGTAACCACTTCTGCTTATTCCTAATTATGTCTGATCGCTTTACAGGGAAACAAATAGCTCTACTTTGCCCTGTCATCGTGGAATTGCTGCCTGTCATAGTTTGCATTTTGGTAAACAGAAAAAGGATGAAAGAAGTAACATTTTCTTAAAAATTTCTTTAGGAAAAGGAACTTCCTGTGGCTGTTCTTTCTGGTATCACCGGGACCAAGCAGATTCCAGTGCAGCAGAACACACCCTTACAGTGAAGCCATGTTCAGTGGTAAACCCCAGCAAGAAGACAAGATATGCAGCAGGTAACACAGAGAAAAGTGGAGGATTATTGGGTGTATTTCCTTTTTTTTTTTCTAGAAAAAGAACAGTCCCATTAGTCTGTGAGAAAAATTACTACTTAAAAAAGCATGACTGTAGTCAGTCTAGACAGCAGGTATAACCAGACATCTCTGGTAGTCCTTTTATTGCCCAAAAAAGGCTTGCGTGTAATGAGAGTGCTATGTTTATTAAAGTACTGCAGTCCAGGCTTGGGATTTCCAGCACCCTTGTAGCTCTTGAACAGAAAGGGAGCAAGAGAAGAGGATTTCAGCTCAGTGAGTTTGAGCTGAAATATGGCATGCAATATCTTATATCTTTGGAGCGGTTTAGCACTCACTAAGCTCTCACTAGCACTCATTGAATTGATAGGTGTATCTGAAGTTTGGACTCCTGGCGATAAGTGCAGCCTACTGGGTATTTGCTTTGTCATAACAGTGCATCAACATCGCCCACAAATTTAATTGGGATTCCTCTTCTCTCTTCTTTATATATCTATCATTTAGTTTGGGGCAGCTACAAATGGTTTGTAGTTTTGCCTAGCGGAAGGCAGGACAATTGAACTGATTTGCCAAATAGACCAAGATTTTTTTTTAACATAAGCAGTTCTTGGGCTAATTGCCCTATCATTGATCATATCAATGAGCAACTTTAAAATATTTCTAAATGCATGTAAATTGGAATAGATATATAAGTACATAAAACTATGAATATATAATATTTCTAATACGTGCTGAGTTCTTTGCACTAGTACAATTAATGTTCTGTGGAGCAAACTGTATCTCAAAAGTAAATATAAAATCATAGGAAATAAGAAAGACTTAATAGATTCAAATGTTATTATTTTCCCTCAGGTATTATATAAATGTTGGTGGTCTCTCTGTCTATCTGCCTACTTATATGCTCATCTGTATATGCCCCTTTACCTGAAAATTTGCAGGTAGGATTATTCATGGAGTTTTCAAAAATATTTTGTGTGAGTTAGTTATTTTTAAATGCATCATGAGAAAAATCTTCCAATTTGGAAGCAATTCTACAGTCTAGTATATCTCACTATTGAGAAGACTTCCTTAATTTTTGCTTTAGCTTTTCCATTACTCAGTGTCATCCCATTGTTATATCTGGCGATACTGGTTTGGTGTATGCAAGCTGAAATACAAGAAATTTGATTATAAGCAAGAGTGTTGTCTCTTCTTTGGAAATACTAATATTTTCTAATTACAGGGAAAGGCTTGTAAGTTGCATGTAAAATGGTACTAAAAGCTGTAATTTGTATAGTGTTTAACTGAGTTCTGAAAAAGAAAAGAAAAAAATGTTTTGCCTCTGAGCAAAGGTTTCCCCATCCCCGTACTCCTTTTCACCATTTTGTATTTGTTAAAAGATTCTCTTTGATCCTATAAACACACAGAGTTTCCACAGTTAGGCTGTACTCTTCCACTACCAACAGGAACTAAGCAGTGTATGAAAAGTAACAGAGCACTTGGACTCCTGGAGTTTCTCCCACCCTTACATTACTCTCCGTGATGTTGAGGATCCTTATTCAGAGTGATCACCTCATAGGTTAACTATGCACTTGGGAGCATTAAGATGCAGCTTAGTGAACCCTCTGTAAATGGAATATGCAGCTGATGTGTTTTAAACATATGTGGAGGGGTTAAAAATAGTTTTGTACATCCCAGAGATGGTTCCTTCCTATCCCATTACTGTCAACTGATTGGACCCTGTCAGCTGTCACCTCCTTCAAGGTCTCTGCTCACTATCCCATTTAATAGTTCTGTGACAGCTGTTCCCTTCCTCTTCCCAATGACCTCTCCTTGGCTCATGACATCTGTATGTCAACACCAGTTAATTAAATTACAGCGATAGGAGATCTAGTATTAAATGAAGCTCTTTTTATTATAGTGGGAATGTTTGTTACCTCTGGATTGAGGGGCCCTTGTAAATTAGGTGGGACAAAGCAGAAGCGGTAGAAGAATAATCTTCAGTTCTATTTGAAACTGCATAGCTCTTGAGAGTTCCTCAGCATGAGTTCCCTTTTTCTATTCTATCTTAATGAGGAATACTTTCATTCCATGATGAGTTTTTATGCCTATCAGTTCTCATTAATACAGGAGTGTGGTGTGCAAAGCCTGAAGGATCCACAAATTACTTCTAAAATGGCTGTGAAAAACCTCTAGGAGCAGTGAATTTATCAATATGCTTAAATTCACCAAACAGAGATTTGTAAGTCAAGAAAGGTCAAAAACACTGATAAAATGCAGTGAAATTTGTAAGCTTCTTTTAATGAATTGTATTTCTAGTCTAACAAATAATGAATAGTTAAGTCCAGAAATTGAACATTTCTGGAAATACTGGAGATTTTTACTACTTTTTAGAGTTCTATCACTGCTCAAAACTAATTATGAAAGCAGAAGGGAAAGGCACTAGAAGAGGGGCTCATAGTACTTAGCATTTCATTCCAGCTGGAGTCACTGTATGGAATTATGCAAATATTTTCATGTTGGCCTCCATTTATTTGACATTTTTAAAAAGAGATCAACAATTCTTTTTTGCATTTTCTATAGAAATTAAAATGCGTGTACAACTACTGTATTTCAGCTCTCAAACCTGTACAGTTTTGAGTACTGCCATTATTCAGAAAGCATATTTTCCCTACTTTACAATTACAAAAAAATTCTAATGCACTTTTTGTTTCAGACTTCTCTGGGGTTCATGATGAAACAAGAAACTTTGGTATCAATGTCAGCTATAGAAAGTTTGATAGGTGTACTTTCTGTCTTGTCTAGCTGGCCCCCTTCAGAGCTCTGGTTGTAGTCTTACTGCAAAGCCAGAATTCACTTCTGGTTGGACACATTATATATGGCATAATACAGGGCTTTGTATACCTATGTGACGTTGTTTGCCCCACTGAAATTTGGGTGGGTTAACCTGAGTGAAACATGAGGCTATTGTGGCTTTATTGCCTTCCGTAACCAAGCTACTTCAGATGTCTACATGATCCTGTACTCTTTGTGAAGATAAAACACTTTTTATAAATAGTGATACCAACACCTGAGCAGAGACTGAACACAGATTCACGACAACATTCAGCCAAGTAGTTGATTGTGAAAACTTAAACTGAGTAAGTTTAGGTTTGCAAAACATGAGTCTAGTGACAAGTGTTTATAGTAACTTCAGGAGCTGGAAAGACAGAGTGAGTGGCCAGGGGCAGTGAACAGAAAGAAGCATGGGATGATAATGAGCAATGGAAACTTTACTTGGAATAAAAAGAAATGTTTTGTGACAGAGAAGCCTGTACATATATGGAATAAGTGACTTCAGTAATATGTTAACTTAACACGTTTAAGGATGGATGGAACACAACTTCAGCGCATAATTTGATAGGCACCCCCAGGCATATTATGCAGATGATTTTTCTGATTCTCATTTTTATGACAACAGGAATTTAAAGCAGCAGGTTATTGAGAAAATCTGGAAATCCAAGGACAATTTAAAACTGCTCATAAAAGAAAGCAATGGTAAAAACCAAAGGACATTCAGAGGAATACATTGATATGTGTTGAATGGTCCACCCTTAACTTCTACTAATTGTTGAAAAGCATTTCTTTCTCAGAAATTGGCGGCTGATAATTTTCTTTCATACTATCTAATTTTTATCATGCTCTACACGTAAGAAAGATAAAGATGCATGCATTATTTCAAACCAAATGGTTCTTATATTCAGTCTGACCCATGCATTTATAATAAAATGAAATAGAAATCTTACTCTCTGTTGGCAACAGTGGCATCCAAAACATCCAGGTTAAGATGTTGGTAAAAAGAGAAAAACATAAGTAGACAGGTTATGAAAACAGATGTGGCAAGAAAGGATGAGAACAGAAGAGGAAATTCCACCATAAAAAGTGAAAGTAAAAGCAAGAAATAAGAATTAGAATCAGAACAGTAAAAAATATTTATATAATATTTATACGACATAGAATATCTTTTTATATATATGATAAACAGCTATATAATATATAGTTGTATAGTGTAATAGTAACACTTAGATATCTAATAAAAAGAATTGTCCTCCCAGCTCTCTGATGCGAAGTATTGTGAAAACTTAGGACAGAAATTTCTTAATAAGGCAGCATTATAGACAGGTATTGTAAATTGTTGTTGTGTTTTGGGTTTTTTTAATGAAAACTGCTAGTGGAAGCATGTAATTACCCTAGTTTCAGCTTTTCTATCTTGGGAAAGATCAATCTTTTCTTTTTTTTTTTTTTTTTTCTTCTCTTTTTCTCCAGTATGAAACTAGCAGAAATGCAACAAATGCTGAGTATTTGGGGAAGTTGCCATAATTACCTGTCATCCTTTTTCCAGTTAGAGCTGCTTTAGGAAAACTACAAGGATTCTGAATTTATGAGACTTTCACTTATTCTAGTTGTAGTGTTTTCAGAGTTGTTCAACAGAAGCTGTTTACTTTATTTCTCAAAGTCTATGGATTTTTACTCACCTCTTTTTCAGTAGGGCACTAAAATTAAACTCTCCACCTTCTTCATGCCCCTCGGTACTGTATAGTAACAGAAAACCATAATTAGTTTCAGAAGGAAGTAGGAATGGCTTGTGAGACTATATCATTATGTAGAAGATATATTTTTGTAGGGGAGTAGTAAACAGGTTTAGAATGACTTAGAATGTGCACTGACATGGAAGGTGACTTAATTAGGCTCTACCTTTAATTAGGTATTGGTCTTCATATAGGTTTAAGAAATGTATTTAATTGTATTTTTTCTGTACTGATTATGGATGAAATTGTACAGGGTATTAATTTGGTGGTCATGTTGATCTGGAATGTATTCATTATCATGAAGATGTTGCAGAAGCTTTCCTTTAGAATCATTAGTGCTTTTGGAAAGCTGTAGTTTCAGGAATGTGGATATTGTTTACTGTATGGGGCAGTATTTAACCACCTTTTTGTGGGATTTCTTACAATCTAAAATCACATTTTTCTTCTAGTATTATCCCAGTTGTAATTGTTTCTTAAGGCTCTTTGTGATTCCAGAATTCATTATACTGATAAAAGTGTCACATCATTAGTGCTTGGGAGAGTTAAAGGAGGAATTCTATGATCTGACTTTGATTTTGAGATGAGGTTCAATATGCAGTTGTTCAACAAGCATCATGGCAAGCAACGTTGTGATGAATTGACTCGTGAGAACAAGAAGCAACAAGCAGGAGTTTTTTGATGTGTAATTCTGTCTGTTACATATGGTGAACTCAGATGGAATGCACAATGTTATTTTTGGTATTCTGAATCAAATGTGATTTAGCTGTGCTTCTGAACATTTGAAGTACAGATCTACTCTGAAAACTTAGCATAAAGTCACTAAAATCACTTCTTTGGGTTTAATTCCTAAAAAATCACTTCAGGGCTTTGATATAAGAGTATTGGGAGTTACACTGGATTTCATTGATTATTTGACTTAGCAAAAAAAAAATAAAAAGGTCTTTTTTGCATTCAGGCAGGGTTTAGAAAGTCAAAATGGATTTTCTTCATCTCAGTCAGTCTCCCATCATCAATGTTCAGCTGTTCCTTGACATCTCTGCTGTCTTGAGTGTAAGAATCTGGTGATGCCATCTCACAGCATTCAGATTCTTCCAGCAGCAACACCTTATATTTAATTATTGTTTTATACGCAGAAATTATTCTTTTCTGTTGTACTGGTGGTAGTGGTAGCCCATAATGCTGTGTCTGTCAATACACGGTGCTAGCTGCTTCAGAGAAAATCTGTCTGTAGAAGTGTAAACCAGAATGTCAGGAAAACACAATATTGCAGGAGCAAGTATTTTAAAAAGTAAGAGAACAGCCTCAACAGATAAATGATGGGCATTTTAACAGTACTGTTAATAAAACAGTAGAAGAGAAACAAGTGCCAAACTTCTTGTGCTGCTTGACAATGCAAGGTTAGTGAGAATAAGTAACAGTTTTGAACCAGTGTGATTTTGAATATGTTGTGAGATCTTTTTATTAAGAAAGTACCATTTTTACTTCTGTGATTACTTTCAAGATAGTACAGTACTGGAAAGGATAATTTCCTGGGTATGATGCTCAAACAGAAAAGTATTTTTGGCAACTTTGTTCTCTACTTTCAGAAGATTTTCAATGTTTGCAGGCAGAAAATATACAAGAAAATCACTAGTATAATCCCAAATTTGAAAAGGGCTTCTTCTGATCAAATATTCAGGAAATCAGAATCTGCACCTGGGAGAATAACTAGTCACCTTATTGCTTTCCAGGTGGTAGTTAAATCAGATTTTCAGGAAAGCCCAGCAATAAATGTTTAGCTTTTCTGAAGAATAAGACCCTAATAATTGCTTTAATATGCATAGAGTTAAGTCTAATCTCAGAGTTCCTATTTTCGTTATGGTAGATGACATTGGGACCAAAAGGGATAGGGTGGGAAATTTAATGATACTAGGATAAAGAGTGTGCCAGGAAACAACAGATTTTCATATATGTCTGTTGGTACAGTTCTGTGAGCAGTGGCAATTTTAGTCAGTATGTGCTCGGTAGAGAGGAAAACATGTAAAACAGAGGGGGCAGACATGCATATGATTTGAAGTTACTTTATTTCTTCTAACAACGGTGAGAAGATGCCACTTGCCAAACACACGCGTTTTCTGTAGATGAATCTGCCTCTCACTGAACTATCAAACTACTCTTTTCATTATTTATACTCATCTTACATTACTACTTACTTGTATGTATTAGTCTCATATAAATACTATATACTATAAACGATGATTTATTTGGAATTTAAGCTGCAACTAGTTCTGTGGGTTTTTTTTTCTTTTTTTCTTTTCCTAAGCAGAGAGAGACAGTTCATTGTTAGATTTGAATTTGTCTGCTGACACAGACAGTGGCTACCTGAGAAAGGCTGAAGTCATCCGTCTCCCCCCTCCTGCCAGGCTCCTGAGTGAGGGTATCAAAGACAAAGCTTCAGATTTAAACAGTTCAGTTCAAAATTTGTCTCCATTCTTACAGAAGAAACTGAAAACCTGAACCGCCTGAAGCTGCTCACACTGCACTCACTCTGAACTGATTCTAAATTCTTTTAATTGTGCTAGCAAGAAGAGAAACTCTTGAAGCCTAATTTCACTGCAGTGAAATAACACAATGCAGCTATGCGCTGAGTGTCCTCTATTTAATAGGCATCGCAGCGAAGCTACCTATAGATGGATTTGACTATAGATAAATTCTGCAAGTCTTTCTTAGTTCTTTGTGGTAGAATGTTAAAAAAAAAAAAAATCTCATATAAAAATAGCACTTATAGGGAAAAACTCGAGGAGTTGCCACAGAAGATTTGTGTCCTATGTTAGAGAAACAGGTGTCTGTTGGAATATTCTTGGTCTAGTAACTTTACAAAAATATATAAAAACTAAAACAGAAACTGAATTACACAAAGGGAGAAGAAATACTCAACAGTGAAAAAATACATGTTGTTAATGTCTAAATAATAAAAAAACCCCAACCAATTTTGCAAATTTTACTAATAGAAGGGAACATTATTCCATTAAGTCATATATCAATTCAGACAGTATTACAGATGCGGGGAGAACAGCCTTTTCAACACCAGTGCAATACCTTGCAGTCTTTAATATCTAAGACCTACATATATATGAGTTTTCACACGCTTACAGTAGCATGTCTTCATTCAATTAATATAATTGTAGAACATGAAAACAAATACAATCAAAATGCTTGTATTAATGTTATCAGCGATATGCTGCTTACAGAGCTCACATCAAACTCCACTTCTTTGTTCAGCAAATGTTTGTACTAAGGTACATGTAGTTCCTCAAGCCAGACCAAATCAAGACGAGGCACTACACAGAATCTTTTCCTTCTCTGTTGGTCTACGTCTGGAGTGCTCTTTACAGATCTGGGAAAAAAGTGCTGAAGTTCTTGGTAGAATTATACACATTATCAATTGCATAATTGAAGACAAGCATGATTGTTATGCTAGTACAAAGTCGAAACTCTCTTAGATGATTTCTAGGAGTTGTACAGTATTTTAATAGTAGAAATATTTTCTTAATAGAAATATTTTCTTAGTAGACATCCCTATCTTTGTGCTTGTTTGTACAACAGCTTTGCTTTTACATAGTTTTGTCTAGGACAGTAATGAATTCCACATGGAAGTATAATCTGATCTACATAAGTTTCTACTGTACATACTCACGTGCGTCGGAAGGCAGCACGAATATCCAAGTCTCCAGTTACTGGTGCTTCTGATGTGACAAAAAGTGATGAACAAGAACGGGAGAGCAAGTCAAAGTAATGCAAAAACACAGTGCTATTTCTAAAGCTTTTCCTTTGTGGACTTTTTTCCCTGAAGTTCTTATATTGTAAATTGTGATCAGTTACATATTGAAAGATTCAGGCATCATCTTTAAACATGTAGCCTTCACTAATTAGCTTTCAACATCCAGTGCTTCGTGAATAACTTAATTCTGTCTCATACTTCATAATAACCTGCAGCATGATGAACCATCTTATCTCGTTTGTCAATTCTCCTGCTTGTAAATTTTAGTTTCAATACTGGCTTCACAGGGTATTTAAACCCTAATGAGAAAACCACTGGATATCAACTGAATATTATTACCACTAATAAATTGTAATCCATCCTCTTAAAGCAAAGGTAAATTCCTGGAAATATGTAGAGATGTACAGAAACTCCATCGAGGATGTTGCATAGAGAGAAATTTATTACTCTGTTCTAAGCTTCTGTTGGTATGAATAGGTGTACTGCTGCTACTGGGAGAAAAACTGTTCTCAGTCACAGCTCCTAAGTCTTGTAAGTCCTGTAGCCAACTAGTGAAATGTCAAAAATGAACACTGCTGATTGAGTAACTTCAATAAACTTTTGTCTTTGCTCATTGGTTGCTGGACACAAATTAATGTTGCAGTCCCTTCAACAGAACCTCTGAAACAGGAAATGGCCCAAACGTTCAACTCTTTTAGGTGGTCCACGCTTACACTGTTTTACCTAGACTCTTCCACGCTGGAGGGAAATTGATGTTAAAATGTACTTCCTTTTCAGTTGCTGATAAGCTTTTCAGCACAGCAGTTCTGAGTGTGGCACCATGTATTATAAAAAAATGAGTCATCTAATCTTAAAGCAATTTTATATCACAAGGTGCTTCTGCATAACTTGAATTTATCGGGAAGAAAGGAATTGATAAGTGTCACATGTCTAAATCTTTCCATTTCCCCCCTTTTTTTTTTTCTTTTCAAGTATCCATTTTTATTATGGAGCTTTTGCCAAAGTAAGAATGGACCTCTCTTTTATTCTAGTGGAATTAAATATCATGAGAGAATGGAGCTGAAATCAGAATAAAACCAGAGAAAAGTCAGGCTGATTTGCATCTTTCTGTGAGCTTTCTTTAAGAGCATCACAGTTTGAGTGACATCCTAGTATTACTTCTAACACTCTATATCTCTGCCAGCCCATCCCAATCCTCATCTGTGGGCCTCTGTAAGTGTACCTGCAGCTCTTCAGGTCTGTACTTCAGATCTATGCTTGTCTAGTAGCCACTGTGTACCAGAAAGAATTGTTGGTGGGCATACAGGAAATAAAAAAAAAAAAAAAAAAAAAAAAAAAAAAGAAAAAAAAAAAAAAAAAAGAAAAAAAAAAAGAAAAAAAAAAAAAGGAAGAAACAAAGTGGCAGGAATTCATCTTACCATTGACTGTCAGGTTGAAATTAGAACTATCAAACTTGTCCTTGGTAGACACCTCACATCTGTACCCTCCTGCAAAAGTCATGTTTGCTTCTATGATTTCCATTTCAAAGGTGTACACCTAGAACAGACACCGATGATACAATTCGTAAGTTAGAAAATGAAGTGGTGAAATAGGGAGAGAGAGAATGCAGCATATTAAGGCATGGAGAGAAATAGACAAGGGATGAAATATGCCACTGTGTTCTTTTAGAATTAAGAACCTTCTGAGCATGTCACTCATTACTGTCATAAAAATTACATATACACCCCCAATTCTGTAGGAACAGCTAAAGAGTATTAGTACAGGTCTTCCAGAGGATAGAATGTTAAATTAGTGAACTATGCTGGTGTACTGGTGTGTGCAGTCATCATATACACTAATTGCATGTACATTGGAATCAGGAATAGAGCTTTCATTGAACAAATACAGCCCTCTACCCAGAATGTATGCAGTACATGTAAAAATTCAGCAAAAGGAGTGGGTAATGTGAGCAAGTCTGTTCTGTTCCATCCAGGAGAGGGTAGTAGTGTTTCAGATACCACACAGGATGAAAAGTCATGGTACAAACTCTCTTGTATTCCTGTTTGTGTATCTTTGAACACATTTGTGGTAAAAATGGATCTTGCTCAGCTATTTAAAGTAGTCTAGACAATGCAAGGGAACAATAAATTCCAACACTAATAGCTGAATGCTTAATCTATTAAAACCAAGGTAGACCATACTTAAATATCTGTCCGATTTATTGTTTTCTCTTAAATATAACAAGTATCTATTGCTTGAGAGGAAGATGGAGGATATACTGCAGTAGATAGTGCAAAACTGCTCCCCTAGTTCTCCACGTATTTTCTCATTTCATCGTAGATAAGGTAAGCAAGAGTCTGTATGTAGTTTGTCTCTTGTCTGCATGGTCTAAACATGGACTTCTATCCATAAGTATAGCAGTGTGTAGCTTTGGGTATCTTAATATCAAAACATTCCTATATTAGCTTATATTTTCTACAGATTAAAGATTAGTATCTAGAAGACTGAGAACCTTACTCTGCCAATTGTACCTTTTGATTTCGATCATAATTGTCACGTAGCTGGAGATGTTTCCCCACTTTGCTTCCCAGGTCCATCCACTTTCCTTTGAACCATTTCACTGATGGTTTCTTCAGCAGGCTCTCACCTGCCACTTTGGCAGTGAAAGTGATGTTTCCACCTTGTAAGGGAAGTAGGTTAAATAAGATCATGAATAGTGTTTAATTTATCTGATATATCACTGGTGTCATCCTGTACAGGGAGAGCTAAATATTCAAGCAACATGTACAGTTTACAAACATCACTTGATTCACATTTTGTACTCACCAACAGTAACTTCTCCATCCTGGGGTCGTGTCACAAAGAGCCCGACAGGGTCCAGAGGCTCTTCTGGTTGAGTCCCAGCAGATGCAACTGAAATAAACATCAGAATTACTGGTTAGAACTTTCTGCATCAGCTTCTGTTACAGCTTATATAGTGAATTTGTTAAGTCATTTCAAAATATCTCAATATGTTTCTTCTGTCTCTGAGATTCCTTATTTTTTATTTTCTGTCATTCATCACTAAGTGCTCCGCTTTCAGCTACTCTCTCTACCGCACTGACTCTAAGGACCCCCTGTTGCTGTTCTTCCCTTCTGTTAATGAACCAGACTTGATAACACTGTTAGTTCTCTATTACCTTCTGTGTTTTGGCTGCTTTCTACTGGTGGAGCAGGCGACTCTGAGGCAGCTGGGGCTGGAGCAGCTGCAGCAGGAGTGACTATCTCACTCTTTTCTGGAAATGAATGTAAGCCAAGATTAGAGAAAGTCATGTTTCTGCTTTCTTTCTGAAGAAATTTTGCAGAAGAACAGCTTTTAATATATGTTAAGAAATGCAGAAAAATTAGCTGTGGTCTTCTAGAACTTAGAGGATGTGCTGGAAGGAGAAGGGACCTACTGAAGCTGGATGATAAGGCTCTTTCACTGAGCTTGGAAAGAACTGATGCCTGGGTTTCTAAATTCTATAGTCTTGATGCATAGAAACTTGTCAGCTGATGAATAACGCTATTATTTGATGTTAACTTCAGTATTCTAAGTAGAAAAGGTAGTGAAAAATGATGCAATTACTATTTTTGTAAACAATTTGCTTATTCATGAGATTTTGTTTAACTCCGCTGTTGGAATGTAATGTTTCAAATGCTATTGCTGTGTGCGGCTTGGGAAAAGCTCTAGACACTGCTAGTAATCAATACAGAAAAAGTATTTTGAAAATCCATCTATCATTTCTTCCCTGGCTCATGGAAGTTTATGGCCTCTCAATTAAACCATGACCTCACAGACAAATTCAGGCAAATGCATTTGGCACAATGGAGAAGAAAGAAATGTATGAAAAGGGAGTAGGAGTGAGCAACTGGGGCAAATGGGGGGAGGTAGAATTTCTTAGAATCATAGAATCATTAAGGTTGGAAAAGACCTCTAAGATCATCAAGTCCAACCGTTAACCCAACACCACCATCCGGAAGAAACCATGTCCCTAAGCGCCTCATCTACACGTCTTTTAAATACTTCCAGGGATGGTGACTCCACCACTTCCCTGGGCAGCCTGTTCCAAGGCCTGACCACTCTTTCAGTGAAGAAGTTTTTCCTAATGTCCAGTCTAAACCTCCCTTGGTGCAACTTGAGGCCATTTCCTCTCGTCCTATCGCTTGTTACTTGGGAGAAGAGACCAACCCCCACCTCGCTAACAACCTCCTTTCAGGTAGTTGTAATTTCTTGAAACAGATCAGTTGCAGAAGGATTTCATTTTTTTTCCATAGGTAGCGGAGCCACTTCCCAAGGGCCTTGCTTACCTCTCACACAAGTCCCACATGCAGTTTCCCAGCTATTTGCAATGTCTTTTCCACCAGAGATTTCTGGCCCTGTTGTGTCATGTCATGACTGATTTGAGTGACTCCTCTGTCACAAAGGGAGCTGGCTGTGTCTGGGCAGGTTGGGATTCCATTTTTTTGATAATGAAGAGCTGAAATTATTATTGTTTATGAAAATAATAATGGGTAATCTGGTTACTCTTTAACAATCTAATCTTAGTAAGGTCTGAAAAACAAGACAGTATCTGTGAACATATGAACATGAGTCAACCCCACTCTCTGAAAATTTATGCCTTTTACCCTAAACTGTATTTGTGTCTTGAAAGAAAACAGTGTGATTTTAAATTGGTATTATTTTAATACTTTAGTATCAAACGCTACCACTTTTATTGGATCTTGTCCAAATAAATTTCAAGTGAACTAAATAACTAAACCTTATTCTAACTAATGTAGTGTAGATGCTCCCATAGCTTGGATGTGTAGCTGTTTAGAAAGGTTTATTTTGAGACATCAATATATAATGTATACAGGAAAATTATCTCTCCTTTGGCATCCTGATAATCTCCATCACCAATGTGTGCTTATCAGAGGTGTATTGCTTTTAGATAATGATCACACTTCCAAATTCAGTAACTCTGTTATTTGTAGGCTGTCTGCCTGTAGCAGGCTCTACCTGCAACTAACCTGAAAGACGACGAGGAAGATATAACTAGTATAATATGTACCTGTTTACTTTCAGGATGAGATAGTCAGCAGGAGCATACTTTTATATGCTCTGACAGCTGTTAAATTGTCCTAATTCATACTAGGATTTCCCACTCCTCACAACTTGTCATGCACTGTCTTTTCATCTGGAACAGGATGTCTTGTCTCCTGTTAAATATTCACCAGTATCTTTTCAGCTGACCAGAAGATCTCACTACCATCATGTTGCTAGAATAAACAGTGATAGCAAAGGAGAGGAGGTGATACAAACAATCTGAGTTTAAGGCTTTTCATCAAAATAAAAAGGGAAAATTAAAATAGCAGAAGTGGTAAATAGGGACCATTTTGGAGGGGAAAAAAGAGATCGGGAAGGTCAAAATGTTTCAAAAAATGAGTGATTTCTTCTATCCTCAGCATCTTCAGACATTCTTAATAAGAAAATTCCAGAGAATTTGGCTCTTTATAGTTTTTCCCAGGGAAGTTTCCAGGAAGTTTTTCAATTTCCCACCTAACTGATCCTTTAATGCATACAGAGATAATAAAAATAGGTGACATACGAATAATACAAAGGTTACTCTTTGTATTCAAGTTTCTCTTCAAATATGTATTTTTATTAGCAGGTGATTTTGAGACAGTTTTTGGAAACTTATGAGCTCCTAAAAACATTATAGCATAACTTGTAAATTTTTTGTCAGTTGTTACAATTTTGTGTTTAAATAAAATAATTAAAAACAAAAACCCAAACCAAACCAAAACAAACAAAAAAAACCCCAAAAACCAAAACAGGCCTAAGATGCAGGCATCTTAGTTTAGTTCAGGTTATGTTAGACTAGCTTTGCTTTGCTTTTCAATAGTTAAGCTGAAAAGCTTGACAGAGAATTCTAAAGATGTACATTGAGATTTCCTCTGTGATCTCCACTGTGTGGACTTCTGACATCTGGAAATGGGTGTCTTAGCCACAGGAAATAAATTCCTCAGCTTAATATTAATGAGTAGCTTCAAATAACTGGGCAAAACAGATGTACTGCTGGTTGAGAAATTTTACAGTGTTAAGTTAGACTAATTTCCATGGACCTCATTCATGGAGTTTGCATGTGGGACTGGAAATACTGATGAAATTAGGATTGCTTAGGAAATGCTGTACCTGGTTCCTTGACCTTGAGTTCAAATTTGACCTTGGAGCTTCCAGCTATTACAGCATATGTCACATCATCTTCTTTTCCTACATTATTGATTGTCAGTGAATGCTTGTTTCCTTCTGCCTTGATGACATATTTCTCACTTTCAGTAATTTCTGTGCCAGCTCGCTGCCACTTCACCTTGATGCCAGCTTTTTCTGTCTCTGCTTCAAACACAGCTGTGCTTCCGGCTGTCACCTCTGTTGTCTTCGGCTTCTTGGTAAATGCAGAAACTAAAAAAAGAGAGAGGGCTCACTAAAATCTATTTTGCAATTGTGGCATATCTGGTGTAGTCAGCTGTTGTGGCTGCAACAGCTGTCTCCTTTCTCTCCCATCTGCCCATGCAAGATATAAATTACAACACTTTCCACTCCACAGAGAAGTTGTGGAATTACCTTTGTGTTTATTGAGTTCTGTCTCTGACTGAGATGTCATATCTTCTCCATATTGTCATAAAACAAAATGGAATGGATAGCAAACTCATCTTCCCATCCATCTTCCTCTTTCTTTCCCCCATAATGAGCTCTGATTTTTCGTAAGTGAATGTTTTGATCTATGACAAGATGGTATGATATGTATTCTTACATGACAAGCTCCCTACATTAATTTGCCATGCAGTTTTATTTAGAAATATTAATTCTGTCTTAACAGTTGCTTAATACAGTTGTCTAACAGGATCAGGATCTGTTCCTCCAACAAAATTACTGTTTGTGCAGTAACCTGTGTCCTAATATACCACAATGAATTAATAGTTCATCTTTAGTCCTTCTGTTTTGACTGATCAAGGCTTTAGTGGAAAGGGATGCATGTTCCTATGATGGCCTTTGTAATTTTATCCCAGCTAAAATAGTATCAATTGTTGTTTGCATTCAAATGTTTAGGTCAGCATTAAAAGTTAAAGTACTTGCCTACATAGCACTCTACAACAACTAGTTTTCTAATTAATTACAAGGTGGATCAAAATATTTCCTCTATGTGTCAAGAAGCACTTATGATGCTTATAATGAGAATTAATTAAATTATGAATATATGGGGTGAATAAGCATAAACCAAGTGATCTGTTTTGGTTCATATGTAATTTTTGGTTCATATGTAATCAAAGTAGCACAATAGATAGGAATTTGGAAAGCAAGCAACGTACTGTGATTTTGATCCATGAGTATCCTGATCTTTCTCAAGATTAGATTTTAATACGGTAACTTATTTTACTGATTTCTTTACCCTGATTTATTTATTTAGATTTCTTTAACTTTATTTTGAATCAAGTTTTTCATTTTATGCTCCTGATTTGATCTTAATGAAATCTGTTATCTTTTTGCTAATTGCCATGAGCTATGTTCATGTATAAAAATACCAGTAATTAACATTCTGATTCATACACTGAATGCTTTTTGTGCATCATTATGTCATCTTTTTATTGACTTACCCCTGCATAACCACGCTTTTATAAAATATTAGTAATTCCATCACATTTAATTATACCTGTCACCTCTGTGGCAAATTGTCTATGGCTCTTCTACTTGGGCAGCAACAAGAACTCTTCCAAACACCACAACAATGGTTACAATTAGCTTTAAACTTTTGATTCTGCTGTATAAAAATGAAGGGAACATGGCATAGAAATAATTTAAAAGAAATAGTTTATACTCATGTTCGAACAGGTGCTTTAGTTAGTATAAATAGTATACTACTAATAATACCGTCTGTTCATTGTACAAAATCTCTATTCCTGTGGCATGTCCTCAGACTGCATAAATTAATTGACCTCAGTGGAGTTACATCTGCAAAGATTTCACCTGATGGCCTTTGGACTTCAGTCATAATACAGTTCATTTTTCTTGCATTGTTTTGCAAAGGATTCAAAGCTGCTTAAACATCAATTAAAGTATCAGTTACAAATACTTTTAGGATTTAGTATGTATTGTATTTTGCCTCTCTTTGTTATATAAAAAACGTAAATTACA
>NW_009216176.1:17040-69287 GCF_000690835.1 Fulmarus glacialis | reverse complement strand
CCCTACATCATATATTTGATGAAAAAAAATTTTTGGTTTGCACTGAGCCTGTAATAGCCTTGACTGAGCTCCTGTTGTATTCTTCTGCATGCTTTTCTTCCATGTTAAGATGTAAGTGTGTGAAATTTCCTCTGGGAGTGGGATGTCCCAGCATGCTTTATTTGATTTTTTTCTAACCTCAGGCCTGTAAGTGGTGTAATTGTTCTTAAACAGAATATAGTACCATGTAGAATATAGGGCTCTATACTACAGCTTAATACTCAAATGCCTGTTATCAGTTGCACATCTTTTGATATAGTATTGCACTTCAGTACCTATACTCTACCAGCACCCTACCTATACACAGCAGGGTATACTTTGATGCAATGTATCGTGAATAATTGCAGAAGAGTTATTGCAGACAGCAGGTTTGATGTACAGCATTCAAAAGACATGTAAAGGTGGCCAGGTTACCGCTCAGTGGGGAGCCAGATCAGTTCTGGAACCCACTCCTGAAATACCTGCTATCTGGCTCCTCTCCCTGTGACGCTAGAGATAAAGCAGCTAAGAGGCATGGTTTTTGTCTCTGAGTACTATCATCATCAGTCTTCTATTTAAGCACAAAAGAATCTATAAATATATTAATTACTTAACAGCAATGTGGCCTGTAAAGGTTCCAGCCTACAAATGGCAGGGTTTCAAGACATGCATACTTGGAAGTAACTCTCTGATCTGCTGCACACCCTGCAAAATGATTAGGTTTCTTACATTTACTGTAGATGACTCAACAAAAAGAGATTGTTGGCCAGAACTACATGCACTGTGAGAAATCTCCACCACCGTATAATATTTCTGACTTTTGGGAAATCTAAATACATATGTAGAAGTTTACAAGTAATTCTCCTTGTCTTTTTTTTCTCTCTCTCCCTATCCTGCCAAAAGACTCATTTCAATTCCAACTTCAAATGATTGTGAATACTTCCACTAAAGCATAAAATTGGAAAAGCCAAAAATCTCCCATGAGAATAAAGGCCTGCAAGAACAGTTGTTGAGAACCCACTTTTTCACAGGTAAAGGAGACTCTAAGATCATTTTCCTGCACTTGAGATTCACAGTCAGTGAGCGACAGTGTCCAAAGTAATGTCTCTGTATCCGTCTGTATTCCCCTTCATCTTTTGCTGTTCATATTTGCAAAGGAAAAGTAGTGATATACAGCTGGAGATTTTACAGGAAATTACTTTGCTGCAGAAGAGAGATTGCTGAACAAGCATGTGAAGAGAATGCAATCATTTTTCCTTCTGGGGGAATAATGGGCTGCTTAACAGAAGAAAGAGAAGTGAGAGATCAGCTATTCCTAATCTCCTTCGTTGTGGCTGCTACTTTAAGATCCAAGTTCACCAGCAGATTTTTTTTCTCATGCAATTATACCAATCTAATCCAGCTATTTCCTCATTAGGAATGTTCCTAAACACCACCATGCAAAACTTCTTGTCTGTCCTGAAAGTCTCACTTTTGCCTGCTTTTATCAGAAACACGTTCCCCATTTGGCAATCTCTCACTTCAACATTTGGCTTCTACCCAGATACGCCCCTTTGAGTTCCATATATCCATCCCATATTCAAAACACTCTTGGACCACCACCATCAGGCTGTGGAAAACCCAACGACCGTGACATCTCTCATGTGATGTTGTGGAATGTCTTAACAGCTCTTGTGCCTGTCAGGCACTGACAAATCTCAGGCACTATCATATACTTATCCAGACTCCAGTTGAACATGCACTTAGGAGCCATTGGGCTGGGGCACCTGATGACCAAGTAGCCCATGTCCTCTGCCGCCCACTTAGTTAACTCTCTGCTTCCCAGTAAGTTCTAACCCACCCTGCACAAAGGGAGAGAAAGGTGACATTAGTATTAACATACTACAGCAATTCTGGAGAGAGGGCAGAGATGCACGTGAGTTACCAGTGCTGATGATGACAGGAATTACTGAAGGGAAGGAAAGCGGTAGGTGCTCTGTGTGTGTGCGTGTGTGTTTTGTGGAGATGGAAATGGAATTGCCGTGGAGAGTTAACATGGGGAGAGAAGAGGGATGTGGCGCTAAGGAAAAAAAATGAGGCTAGAGCCACTTTGTCCTAACGCAGTTTTCAGCACTTCACTTCTCATAGCCCAGACCTTCCTAATCACTTCTAGCTTCCATAATGCAAAGAAATTCATATAACTTCAGAGTAATGTAAACCAGCAAATTTCTACTGCAGGCAGAAGAGGAAGGAGGCTGCATGTGGTCTGCAATAGTCTCGCGGAAAACTTTTCGGTGGCTAATGCTTGCGGCACCCATCCTTTACAAGTCTTGTAATACCTGAAGGTGTACGCAACAGCTATACGGTTATGTATGTTACATAAGTTACAGCTTCATTAATTAGTAATAAAAAGCTCTATTTGGAGGTCCATGATCAGATTGCATTTTGATAATAATTTATTAATAAGTCTTTAAATCAGGAGCTTGAAGAAATATGAAATACATTTGCTTTTGGCCATATTAAACTAGAATGAAATCATTTAAGTTCTAAAACCAATTTGCTTCACTTTTCACCTAAATAAAAGTGTTCTGCCTTCCTACTGCTGCCATTTATTACATCTTCATGCTAGCACCTTCATGCTTTCTCAGTTACTTTCTCACCTGCTTTGAAGCAGTCTCCTTCTAACATCCACCATCAACCTAGTTTACTATTCTGCTTCAAAACTTTTTCATACTCTCCTATGCAAAAACCTAGAAAATGGCTAAGCTACTACCCAGCTCGCTATCTATTGTACTAACCATTGTTTCCTTTGCTCTCTTGTTGAACTACCTATTTACTGGGCCTTTATTTTGTAAGTGTTTCGAGGCAGAGACTGTTTTTCTGTTGTCTTTGTACAGCATCAAATTGTTAGTAAGTAGCTACTAAGTACTGTTATATCCCTGATAAGAATAAAAGTTAGTATTAGAAGCTAGAAGAGACATTCCTATTTGATTATTGTCAGAAAAAATGGAGATAAGATGTATATTAAAATAATGTTTAAATAACTTGAATAATTTCAATTTCTAGCCACATTCTTTAAGTAATTTGGCTTGTTAAGAATCACAAGCATTAGGTGAAAACCTTTTCCTAAATCACTGGATTTGGAAGTAGGCGTGAAGTATGTATGAAATGAAAGTGAGGAAGAAGTGTGGATTCCACATGATTTTAACTAGATAGAGTGATAGAGAAGAGCCATTCCCTTGTTGTGTTTTTTGTTTTTTTTTTAATCCTGCTTTTCAGAGTGGTGGCTCTGACTTCAGCTCTTCATCATTCGTTATTTGTGATATGTACATGGAGGAGAGGGAGATAAGCACTTAAGGAGAATGTGTGTTAGATAAGGCTTTCAAATGATATTTCTGCCTTTCTGAAATAAAAACTGTTAAAGGTATAAATGTTTTAGTAGAATATAAAGTATCTGGTTGAATGCACATGCTACAAACTCCAGCAGAAATCTGTGATGAGTGTAATTAGAAAAAATAGTGTCACAGGTTTTCTCCCACAAAACTGAGTTACCTTACTGCCCAGTCTGTGTATTTGGTATTAAAATATGTATCTGGCCAATGTATTGAATTAATATTACAAAAGTAGTATTAGCTTTTGGATTTCCTTAATTTGTTAAGGGTTCATGTTGAAAATTATCTTTGCTTTAGTACTCACACTTGGAATCTAGTTTTTGCTTTTATACCACTTGCTCTTCCATTGAGTTAAAAGACAAACTGTGGATAAGCAGAATTCAGTAACGGAGCTTGTAAATTCCTTGCTGAGGAACTATATAAAGATGCTACGCATTCCTGGTCAGGACCTAAGTGGCTTCTTGCAATTACAAGCTTAATCATTCCATGATCCAAAAGCTATTGAACTACTCAATCTTATCATTCCTTGCCTACTTCAGCAGCTGAGATTGTAAATTCCTGTAACATGAGCAACAGGCGAGGAATAGTTTCACTAAGCAGAGTCACCTCTCTCTATATGCATTCATCATACTTTCTGTAAAGTGGGGATAATAATGTTCAGCTTGCTTTGAATCTTAACTTACAAAAAAGGAAAATATATCTATATGAATTATTATCATTTATTTTTGAAATACCAGACTTCTCCTTTTCCAGATATAGTAATGCATATATTTCCCATTAAGTCCTATTTATCTACTAAATTTGGTGTTTAAAAGGTCAGCTGTTTCCTCTTAATGTCACAAAATATTGTTAGGGAAATGGTAGGGGTTTTTTTAACCTTTCTGAATTTTCACAACAAAAAAAGCAATCAAAACTTTCCAAAAAGCAAGACTTTGAACAGAGATTAACTATTAAATGTTTAAATCAAAGGGAGAAGAACATAAAATTTCTGCAACAGAACCCTGTAAAAAGTGATGCTTTTCAATGTTTGATTGTTTGCTCTGACACTGAATTGCTACAGGTCTTCTAAATCCTGTTGCTCTTGGGGAGTGTATAGATTTTCTGGAAAGCTATGATAGTTCTTTTGGTATTCTGTAAATAAATAGGGCAGTGCCTTAGCCTGAAGTATTTTAGTTGGACAGTTCAAAGTAAAAGAATGTCTGTTGGAAAATCTACTTCACTGTTTTAGGTTTTGTGGGTTTTTCGTTTGTTTGTTGGTTTGTTTGTTTGGGTTTTTTTTAACATGTTAAAAGGTTTATTAAAACAGCAGATATAGGCAGAATATCTCTGATCATTCTCTGGCATGAAGCATTTTCCTTTATATGAATTTCTAGATGATTATTCAGCCCTCCAGAGATTATGCTCAACATTATCCCATCTTGAAATGGCTTGAACTGTATAAACAACATGAAATAGAAAACCAAAGGGATTAATGTCTCTTGGGAGAATGAGAAGATCCCCTCTACAAGTTATGGAGCATGTGACTGGTTCTGTCTCAATCAAAGTGGGTAATAAGAGCTTTTCCTCCCGCTGCTGCGATAATCACAGTGTTTGGGCTGGTTTGTTCCTAAGAATTGTGTAGGACTAGTGATGTTAGACATCTGTTAGATTTCTCTGAAGAAATACGCTGGAGTAGAATTTCTCTTCACTATTAGCTAGCAAAGGTGGGTATCTTCACAAACAGAGAAGTTGCCTCTCATCCACAGAGACTGCAAATGTTAATTTAAAGGCAGTTAAACCATTAGAAATCAAAAGTCACAATGCCTAGGTAATCACACTGTCAAATTTTGCCTACTTCATCGTATTTCTTTTTGCCAGCATTGTCAATCACAAGCATTAGACATTTCAATGAATCTCAAAAATCATGTGACTGTAAAAATAGAATATGATTATGAATGTCTTCTTTTGGGGGCTATTGCTGAACCTTTACAGCTTATATTTTCCAGGTTTTCTCTACAGTTACAAGGTCTGGCGTATACTTCTTTTTTATATACGATTCTACTTCCATCTAACTTCAGAAACTGCAGCTTTAAGAACATCAAATGATGTTATAGTTGTGATAAAATTGAAGGGTTGGTGACACCACTGTTGCTTTAGAGTTATCATATTGAGGGAATATACAGAATCTTGTTGGAGTTAATCATGCATTAGTGCTTTGCAGTTCTTAATGGGAGATATGGGCTAGATTTGTGCTCTGCCTCTGGCAGTGGCTGGTTCCAAATATTTTGGCCAAAATGTAAGTTCTTCTTAACAAGTTCTTCTTCTTTTGTTGTGGTGACCACAGGAGATTTTCCCATTGACCAGCCTACCAGGAGACTGATGGCTGTTCAGTCCTTTGCAAAGCACAAAGGCCTACATTAATAAGTATCAACAGCTATTATTGACTAATTCTGGAAACTGCATGTTATTAAAAAAGCATGCACCTTGTACTGTACATTCAGGTAGTAGTGATTCTGGGTATACACTGGCATCAGTGAAGTGAGAGCTCTAAAAATGAAGAATCCCAGAATTAGTACAATTTTCTCCAGCCTTGTGTATTGGATATATGCACACTTTTCAAACAATCATAACTTCAGCTTTTGACAACTTTTTTCCCAAACTTAATTGTGGATGCAAAGTGCTCCTGAGGCATCTTCCTCTACCCACACACAGGTATCCTGAAGCTAAACTCTCCCTACCTCTGCTTCCTAGGCTGTCTTCCTCCTTCTCAGACAAACAAATTCATTGCACCTTACACCCCATCCTAGGCCTCCCCTTCCTTCCTACGTGGGCAGCCTCTGAGTGATTCCTTATTTCTCAATTTTCAATTAGAACTTTCCTAAATCTGAAATCTTTTCCTGATGTTTTTCCAGTGGGGCAGGACTTGCACTGGGCTCTGTGACCTTGGCTTTCTGAAAATGTCTAGTTATCTTCTGGCTCAAGGGGAAAGGATGGAGGAGGGCGAGTGAAAAGAAATACGCATATATTCTTTACAGTACAATGTCGTCTTTTTTCCTAGAGCTCTACTGTCACTGGCTGGAAGAACTAGAAGGAGTAAGCTCTGAACCAGGTGCCATTTGCTTTCATTTTCACAGAGATTTCACTAACAACAAATACCATCAAAATTTGCCTCTTACACTTCCTTGGAAGTATCAGGGAAAAAACCAAAATAAAACCAGGAGAGGTTTGTACTGCCTAACTGCCCAAGAGAGAGACTACAAGCTTTTTTCAGAGTCCTAAAGGTGACTGGGAAAGGAAGTGAGAAATGAAAAGAATCTGACAATTTAACACGTTTCATCTCTATTCTTTCCTCATCCAAAGTCTCTTGAGAAAATTCTGTGGCTGACGGTTGCCAAACTAGTTACTGATTTCTCTACAAGATCACTCAACATCTTTTATATTTATAACTTCATAAAATATCGTCTCTTTTTCCTCTCCGTTTTTTTTTCCACTGAGGCATCTCATTTCTCTAGCGTACAAAAGCTACTCACATTTTTCTCTGTCAAGCTGTTCTTAGGTTTTGTCTGTCAGTTATGATCCTTACCTGTTTTCTTTACAGGCTCTGGCATCTTCACTTTGTTTCTGATGAAGCTCCCAGTTGTATCTAGAAAGCAGGGTCTGAACTAAACAGAAATGAGACTGCAGGGCTTTTGAGACCCTCTAAAGAAACACTCGGTGGAAGCCCCCATCCTGCTCCTCCCCCTTGATCCCCCACTGTTGTCAACTACGGCACCTTATCAACAGCAGGACGCACTTGACAGGCTACATCAGCTGGGATAAATATAGCCAAGTTCCAGGAGCCAGAGAGCTCAAACCACCCAAGACTGGCTACCACTGATCTGTTGGTACAAACCAGAGCACAGTCTGATGTTGCACATGCATACATTTTCCAGCTTCGCATATCTATTGCATTAAGAATTCCTGCACTGCCATGTTTACAGCAATTAGGCAAACTAGATCTGATAGTTACATCTCCTGTATGCTGGTTCTGTACTTATTCTAAGTATGTATCTGCTTGCATTCTTGCTACCTGTTTCAGTCTTTGTTATTGTTATAATTGGGTCAGAACTGAACAGCCCCTCAGAGAGCTTTTTTTCTTGTTCCTTTTTTTTTCTCTTCTGCTGAAGACTGTTTGTAAAACTAAATGTGAACCTTAAGGAAAGAACTTTCTTTTTCAGAGACACTTATACATTACTGACATTTGCAGTCACAACTAGAAAGGATGACACTACTTAAATAGTTTCAGTCCTCCCTCCCCATCCACCCACTTGATCCACAGCATATATTTCTTGAAAACTAGCAAGTCCTTTTTTTTTTTTAAGTACCATTTAAAAAATTGTTTCCAAGGTTCTATTAGATACCTCTAGAAATTTTAATTTTGCTTAATTATGTAGAAATAATCTGGGGAAATCTCACTAGAAAATTACTCTGGTATTACCATTTCATGCTCCAGTCATTGCTTCTTATTTATTCATACATTTAGCATATGTCAAAATAGTAAATGTGGACAACCATCCCTTTATTGACTTGGTGGTATATCCATTTCCAGTCACTTTTGTCTGTCTCTTTTTGAGTTTTGAGCTTTATCAGAGAAACTCTGTAGCCCAAGCATTTAGCACATTTTAGCTACCACTAGTGTTGAAAAAAGAATTTAAAAAAAAAAGTGGTTTTCATTTTTTCCAGTTTTACTAGCCTGTAAAAACCTCAATCTAAGGATTTCTGCTTTTGGCAGGGAGCTCAGAACAGACGAGTGTGCACACGGCCCATCAGTCACTGTACTTTGTGTCTGTCTTTCCCATCTGACTTCTGGGTAGACTGATAGGACAAATGTGAATGTGCGAGAACGACTGCTGCTACCTCTCCTGATTTTGGGCCAAATGCTTCCTCCCCTTCCCCTGAAGGAATTATTTACATGTGAGTGAGGAAGATGGGCAGGATGTGACCTATGTACATTTTCTGTTGCCTCTGTTGCTAGCGGAGCACAAGTTAGCATGGTATGTTTTTGACCTACTATCCTGTGCCTGAGGTATTTTACTGGGAGTCAGGAAATCTCAGCTATTTGCTTTGGCTTGAACTCTTTCAAAGGGCTTGGGTCCCAACACTATGAAAAATTTGTCACTCGACTAGTCAAGATCATTATTCCTTTCTTAAATATTTCTCCCTGTTAGAGAGCTGCCATTAACTCCCTCTTCTCTCCAGAGCTGATCCCCAACACACTGTTGGAACGGCATCCAGATCCCTTCTGGGTAGAGAGTTGTCTCCCTGCAACCTTAGGCAGTAGAGGCCGCAGGAGGCAGAGCTGCCACGGGCTGATATGGAGAAAGAAAAAAAATCTATGCAGATTACCCAGAGGCAGACTGTGATTAGAGTCACGCTTCTTCTCAACTTAGTTGCCTCTCTAGTGTATGTCCTTGAAATAATGTTTACAAAGAAAATTAGCTGACTAGGAGTCATTTCTGCAGTATTTAAAACATGAACGTCTTGTAATTGCCATCAGAATATGCTGATCTTCCTCAGGAATCATTTTGCCTAGGGGAGTTAGTTTTTCTACTTCATCCTTTCTCCCTTACTTATTAGTAAATAATTATTTTTACTGAAAGCCTGTATGCTATGTTCTGAGGTTCTTGATTTGATAAAATACATAGTATACTGATACGTTACATTAGATTTGGATTCAAAAGGTTGTTCCGTTCTGAAGTTTTTTTACAGTTAGCACCATAGGCCTTTATTACCATTAGCTAAAATAGTGTAAATGGCAATAAACCCATTTGTATGGGTTTAAAGGAAATATATACTTAAATACAAACTCTTTAAAGTGCAGGCATGTAGCGTTTATCATATACTCGAAGCTTGTATTTGTTCTATGTGAATGTCCAGTAGGAGGTGCTTCAAAGAAAGAACTAAGAACCTTGGAATAATTAAATATGGGATAATGAATATCTAACAGAGAACTCATTCTGAATGCTAATAGATAGTGGCTTAAGTACATCTTAAATATTTCTTCTAAATTCTTGGAACTCTCAATATTATTGATTCATCTAAATACTCATTTCTCTCTAAAATTACATTAACTCCTTGGACTCAATACTTTCCAATAGTCATGATTCCACTGTTGAAATACACATTGTAAAAATAGGAATTCTATTATTCATTCTGAATTTTCCAACTTTTAATTTGAATATCCTCTTGTTCTGGGAAAACAGAAATTGCCATTCAGTGTCTGAATGTTGGTTGTTTTCTATACTTTAGTCACAGCACCTCCAATTTTTTAGTACAAAAAATACAGCTGTGTAAATCTACATTAAAACACTTTTAAACCTGACATTACATACGGAAACATTTTCCTTTATTTGCGGCTTTCTTATTGTCAGGTATTTGTCTGTAAAATTGTCAGGAATGTGTCTGATGATGGCGTGTCTGTAAGAGCTCACTGCCATCACTTTGATGGTGGTGGAAGGGTCCTGCTTCCTCCGGGGCAAATGAGGAGTTCATCTGCCATCGCATGGCTTGCAGGATAATTGCGTTCGTATGTTTCTCTGGAAATTTATGGGATGATCTAAATGGTGTTGCCATTCAAAGGAGATACAGGAATTCATTAGATTGAATTCTAAAGGTGCGCTGTTTGAGGGTAGTATCCCAGTAACTGTCTATGAGCCATTATTTCCTAGGGAATTTGAAAGAAGTTTATGCTAATCTAAAAAATCTAATATGCTAGAATAATAGGTCGCTAAAAATACATAATAAGATGATGAAGCATTCGCACTGTGTATTAGAAAGAAAAGCTAGACAATATACTCTGCATTTCTTTATTAACGTAGGGAGTACAGCATGCAGGAGTTCATCGCAATGATGCTTGCTGGGATCATGTAAATAAGTTTATTCTGTTTTGCACTCTCTCCTGCTTATTTATCACAGATACTTAGAAACTATTTTAGACTTGAAGAGTTATGGATTCTCCTAAGTGCCTGGGAACCTTTTCCTAATGCATTTCATGTTTCCCAACCTTTATAGGTATTTCCTTCTTTGTTTAAATAAATATTCCTTATATAATGTGGTTGCAGCATTTTCCTTTTCATGAATCGATTTTCCACCTATGACAACAACTGACGTCTTATTTTCTTTGGATCTCTTTCTCAGGATTTCATTTTATCTATTTCATATCTTTCTCACTGTAGATTTGATTCTTTCTGTAAACATTTAGTGGTATATTTTTAATTCAGCAAGCTACTGGAGGACATGAATATCTTTAAACGTGGACTTAATTCTGACTAGTTGTGTGCTCAAAATCAGGCATATTTAGTTCAAGTACTGTGGTGAGTCAGTCCCTTATCTGGTTATTCTCCACAGAGACTTTCCAGGATTCAGAATCAAATAGAGAGTATGAGTTACTTCTTCCCCACAATGAAACAGAGCCACGAGAATGATTTAATCTGATGCGGGGAAATAATCCTATTCCAGTTATAACTTTTCAGCTTTTGTGATTTTAAATTATTAGTTATTTAAAATAGTGTCTGCATGTTCAAGGCAGAGCAAAATGAATGTTTTGTCTGCTATTACACTTCTGGTTACCAGGTGGCAGCATTGTTGTAATGGTAAACTTTTTTCTAGCATTTTCTACATTTTATTTATTTATTTATTTATGTAGCCACTTTTAATAACAAAACTGCTATGCAAATGAAATATATGATAGCGATGGCTACACTGGCCCAAAATAGATGTGTAGTGGATTGTGATAACTACTTACTAGTGCACCGCAACACTAGGCAATTTTTTAGAAAGTGTGTGAAGTTTCATCCTATATTCAAATGAAACTGATGTACAAGCACAGTGAAGCAACATGTAATAAAGGTCTCTGGGTCTTTGCTAAAAAAGTGAATGAGAGGGAAAAGGGTATCCTTCCTTGTCAGAGGAATTATCTTGCAAGTCTGAAATTATTGTTCTGTGCCTCAAACAGTGGCTTTCATCATGTAGTTCAAAGTCAAGTTCAAAAATGACAGCAATAGGTGGCCTGCAGTGACAGGCCCTGTGATGTATCTTCCTGATTTTGAATAGTTGCAGCATGGCTTATGCAGAGAAACTCGAGGATTTATTATTTATAGACAAAGTTAACAGCAGCTCCTTCTAATTAAGACTATCCAACTTCCTATTAAAAGGGTATGTTTTCAGATGGTTACGACTTTGCCCAAATGTGGCTATCCAGGCGGAAAATCTATACATTACTTTTCTGCTTTGGGCTTTTTTTGCTTTTAGTTTCTGTCGTGCCATTTGATTTCTTGTCTCTGTTTATTTCTCTCTCTGCCTCTTAGTTTTGTTTTGTGAAAATATCACCTCCTCCGTGATTCAGCAGTTTCTGAGGACAAGGTAGTGTAATTAACTCTCGGTTCCAGGGGCTGCAGATTTACTGGTGTGAATGGTGGGATAGCTGAGCTGGCTCAGTGCAGCACATGGGTCCAGCAGGAGTCATTCGCTGAAGTGCTGCACCCATGAAACCAGGCAGACTGTTTTCCTTTGTGCTTTTGAAACACAAAGCTCTGGGGCGTACTGTTCAAAGGCACTTGGCCTCACTGACAGAACTTGAGTTTACAAGGGCTTACGAGATCTGGGTAACGCTGATCCTGCATATTTGAGCTTCCCTCTGCACAACCATTTTGTATCCCTGTAGTTTACACCCCATATTTGGGATCTTTCTGGATATTTGACAGTTAACTTGCTTTCATTTCAGGGATGTACATTCAACTGGCTTCATGATAACCAACCTGAGTTGCTCCATGTTCTAGACTATAGAAAAAAATGCAGTGTATATATGCTCAGTGAGAACTTTCTAGATTTTATCCTCTGAAGAAGTTTTGTCTGTGTCAGTTGGGTCCGGTGTAGGGGTCAGCAGAATTTTCTCTGTGTTTGTCTCTGGGCTACTGTGGGGCTTGGGCTGAATCCACACACTTGAACTAAGAGCAAACAGCATGTATGTCCTGTGTTCCAAATAGCACCTCCCTCAGGTGCATACAAAATGGAGGGGAGAGCTGTGGGGGGCTAAGAATTGGACCTTCAGAGAGAGAAGGGAACACACCGAGTAGAGTGGGACAAGGAAATAAAAATATGTGATTGAGGAGTATGAGTGGGGAGAAGAAAATTGAGGCTAGAGGTTGTGGGAGGGATTTGAAATAGATCCTCAAAGGACAAGAAGATTGAATGGGGAGCTGGGGTACAAATGGGAGTGAGGGAAGAGAACTGGGAGTCAGTAGGTGATAAGACTGAAACTGTAAGAGGATGTGGGATGGGAAAACTATAAATGGCTGAACAAATATATTGGAACTGAGAACCATTCGCATAAGAGAAGCTGACTGGAGGCATATGTAAGAAAATTTGGTCTGAGAGGAAGAAATAAGACTAGCTGGACAAAAGTTGAAAACTGACATTGAGAATAAAGCAACTGGGGTCTACTAAATATGGAGGCATCTGGTGGCTGAGTCTAGAGATGGAGAAAAGCTGAACGAAGAGCTGGGAGTGGATAGCTGGGACTGGCTGAGACAGGAACAGAGTACAGTGTTGGTGAGTGGGAAAAAGTGGAAGAGGGAATGTCTAAAGAAGAATTCCAGAATTATGTTTCTAAAAGCAAACACTCAAAACTCAGAAAATTAGTTAGTTAAATCTAAAAGAAACCCAAACTGATTTGTATACGCAAATGCCCAGCTCAGCACCCAAACATTCTTCACTTTGCATAAGGCAGAGGCATTGGAGCATTCTGCACAAAGGTGTCAGTGGTCAAAGGGCTTCTCATATGAAGAGCACTGCTGCTCTGCTGCTGGGGAGTTAAAACAAAAGCTCAGAGGGAGCCCTTAAAGCACAGAAACTGCATTCCTTCCTACCACAAAGCCGCTTCCCCAATCCTTTGCATAACCTTGGTCTCCCCAACACCTCCTCCCACCCTTCCTTCTCCTCCACCACCTCCTACTAAACCTTATCTGCTCTACCACATCCTCATTCTCCTCCTGTCCATAGACTGCTCTGCTCATTCTCACGTACTGCTTTGCCTCCCCAATAGTAAAAAGTAACAGTGTGGGGAACTGAAGGCACGAAGAAGGGGGATGTGGCTATATGAGTGGAGAGAATGGGAAGAAACAGAGAATGGAAAGAAAGTTGCCCTGAGAAACCTGATGTAATTGGCCTGCTTTGAGTAGGGGGTTGGATGAGGTGACCTCCAGAGTTACTAAGTTACTCTGTGATCCTGTGTGGTGATGTGAGGTGTTGTGAGAGAAATAAGTGGGGCTAAAGCAGACACAGATGAGTTATGAGTGAGAAAATGAGAACGAGTATCTGCAGCTTACTGCTGTTTTCATGTTCTTTGGAAGAAGTTCACATTCCCCAGCTCTTGGAATAGGACTCTGATAACTGGGGTTACATACAGACCTTCCTAATACCATAGGCTCAACTGAACCAACTGAATTGCAACATGCAAATTTGTTAGAGAGGAAAGGTAAAACTTGGTGAAGTTTTAGCTATGTTACTGTTGCTTCGAAGAGCAAAGCTCTTTGTCTACTTGACTGTAGTATGAGATTAGTGGATTCATTACAGTAGCTTTGTTTATTACAAGCTTTACATTTTTAGTGTTCTAGGTATATGGGTATGCGAAATTATGTGAATCTGGTTTGAGTATTGCTTAGAACAAGGAAAGGTGGTGAGATAGCAAGTTAACACACAAAATAAATTAGAAATAAATGCAAATTCTTGGAATTGGTACCAACAGAGTGCTGTAGTCTGTGTCATATCATAGTCTTTTCTACCAGTAATTCATACATTTTAAATACACAAGAGTGGGATTCCCATGGAGAAGATACTGTTCTGGGCTTTGTCAAAGAAAAAATACTTATTGTATTGTCATCAGTGATAAAGTCTCTGCTATGAATTTACAATGTGCAGCTAGAGTATAAGCAAAATTAGAGCAATAGAGTAAATAAACTGAATTGAACTGTCATGTGATATATGTGCTTTTTATGAAGTTGGCACTATAGTTTAAATTAAGCTTAATGATTATGAAGTGACTTTTGTTGTGCAGAGATTTGAATGAGGGAGAAAAAAAACTAGAAAGAAACGGAAGAAAGAAAAAGAGATTAAGGGATACAAATAGAAAAAGTAAACTGAGGTAGAAGGTTTACTGAGGCAGAAAAACCTGGCAAAGTACAGAGCATAAGCCCTGTTGTAATTGAAAATGAAGACAAATACAGATTATAAGACTCTGGCAGCGTATGGATCTCGAAATGAGGCTATAGAGAGAAAATTTAATGAAGGAGGAGACAAAAAATCAGTAAATATATTAGGGTATGTATATAAGTATTTTTCAGGAAGTTTGGTGGGTTCAATAAATGTGGACTGTCAGGCAAAACCAAATGATAACACTTTTAACTGCAGTTCTGTCTGATGTAGGTGAGTAGCAGCTCAGATCTAGAAATGTCTAAAACTCTCTTTGACTGGGTAGAATTAAAAAATATATGCTATCTCTGTACATTATTGTATGCAGAATATCCCTCGGTACAGCCAGTGCAATTTTTTACCTTCTACACCTCTGATGTATGACTGGAGGGAGTCTAAAATATTGTAGGAAGTTCAGTATTTTGGATTTAGCTCAGCAATAGTTTTCTGAATAATATCTTTCCACAAGAATTGATTAGAAACCAGTCAGCAACTAATAAAGGTGGTTGTTTTTTTTAAAGCAGGCTGCAAAGGTCATATATAAGTTGAATATCCAGCTGCAGTATGAATGCTTGCTTTGAAAGAGGATTGATGATCTCTAACAGCAGTGGGCTGCAAAATGTTCCAATAAACTTGTGCTAATCATGGGTCATCTCTCCAGATAATGACCTGACCTACCTTTTTCCAGCACGTCTGCCTGTCTGGTACTTGGCCACTTTCAGAGAAAATGGAATGCTTGCTTTTCTGTAATTTTCCTGAACCAGTGATTTTGTCACATTAATTTTGGTAATTTTCTCTAAAAAAGCTAAAGAGCTTCTGCTTGCATATGCAACTGAATGGCGATAATTCAGCTTGATTAGACAGGCTACTATCCAGACCAGTTTGATTGGATGGGATACAAATGGTACTGTGGTGGAGAAGCATCATCATTTGGTCTCCTTCACAGCTGCAACACATGATTATTCAGGCTCTTTATGCCACAGATGAAAAACCTAACCAGAAACAGATGGGGAGTGAATATTTTTAGAAACAGTATTTCAAAGCATTAACAAGAGGAAGAGAAAAAGATTTCAACTTTGGAGATAAAGAAAATTTTAAACCTGCTTGTTGAAGGTTTATTCAATAGTATTTTAAAAAGTGTTTTAATTATAAATAATACTGTCCCCAGAAATATTTTTCCTCAGATTCTTCCATTTCTATGTTACTTGTGGCCAAAAACAGTGTAAAATGCAAATTCTTCAAGTACAAGTAGCTGCTCTAAAATAATATTTTACAGTAATGCACAGTGCTCAAATCACTCATTTAAAGGTTCTTATTGTTTCTGCTTGAATGTTTATTTTAATTTTGTATTATTTCTCCAGCATCTAATTGTTTTCTATGCAAGACTTGCTAGGAAAATGGAAAACTAAGTCTCTGAGATCTAAGAAGGCTTTTTGACAAGCTTGAAATGGCTTTTGTGATATCTTAAACATCTCCACAATTAGCTCACCACTTAGCTCTTTTCAGTCATCATAGTTTTCCTGCAAGAGGAAATGATCCTTCTCCTTTAAATTATAGTGTCGGAGAATGAACAGTTCTGCTTTTCAAGCTGTGTTTGTGATAAAGACATTTTTATGAAGAGAGGAATTAATATCAAGTCTGCAAGTCTGATGAGGGCAAATGTCTTTTATCTCTTTCTAGCAGCAAATCAGTGGTAGAGTCATGATCAGTACCAAGTAGAAAAGTCCTGAGTTTCTAGCTCAGCATTGAAGAAACCCGAATTATGTCAGTGTTGAGTGTTGTTCTAGTCCTCTGAGAGCTACCTTCAGTGTCTTCAGCTTCCATCCTACATTTGCAACATAGATGCAGATGGAGTCTCTATGACTCTAATTTAGTGAGTATTACGTTATGTCCTATAGGAACTAAATTCTTACAGTACAACTTTAGAAACAAAATCTCTTCTTAAATTGTTTTATATCTGTGACATATCTTAACCCTAATTAACCGCATAAAAAATATTTGACTAGGAGAATATACATGATCCTCAAAGAACAGTAACTGAAAGTTGGGTTGCAAGATTTTTGGTAAGACTGAAAGATAATTTCTATTTATTATTCTTATCTTGGATAGAGAAAGTTCTGAAGCCCTCACCCGCTTTTAACTCTCAGTTGATTTCTGGCATTGATTGATGTATTTATCGTGTTCATGAACTGGGAAAAAGAATTGGGAAGTACTACACTGTAATTTTTTTTTAAGCAGGAGCTTCTTTCTTTTCTGTTTGGCTCCAAGGAGACACTGTAGCCCAGTGATGTCACTTTTCACTTCCACAGTGAGATTGTTAGTGTAGATAAAACTGATTATGTTTAGATATAATTTTGAGAACTCGGGTCTGTAAGAAGCTCATCACTTTCAATTATTTCTGGTTTCAGTGAGGAGCAAGCTCTGGAAAGCTTCAAGTTAGTTAGTTACGTTACTTAGTTGAGACTTCCAAACTGTCGTATTTGGCATGTTCTACTGCATTTTAATATTGTTAAACAAACCTCTTCATTCTAGACCTATCTCATTTCACCTTACCTATTTTGGAAGTCATGATGATATTTCCTGATTTCTGAGTGCTTGAACGCAGTTGAGATATGTTAAATAATGTTAAAATGCTAATTTTCTTAGTGTTAGTTGACTTTGGTTTTCTTTTCTGTGTTTAGATGTACTGGGTAACTTTACCATTGTATTTCAGGTGTTGAATTATTTTTTATTTTGCATTTTGAGTGTAATCTATACAATGCAGTTGTCATTAGTTACTATTCATTGTTTTACAGTAGGGACTAAAATCCACAGTTAAAAGCTTGGAAACCTTTCGTACTAGAATTCTGCAAAGACATGATTAAATACAACTTATTTCCCAGAAAGGTTCATAAGCTAAAATCAAGATATCACTGTGGAGGTAAGCAAGAAAAAGGAAAGAACAGGAGCAGGAAAATGAGTGAAACCACAGAAGAACATGGTTAATTGTTATGTTCTAAACCGGATAGAGCTATAAATGTCATTCTTGTTACAAGTGAATAGAAATTATTCAACTGGCAGGGCTTCATTTGCACAGGAAAAAATAATGACAGATATATATGTATATGTATTTTAAAATTTACTTCAGTACTGTAGTCTCTTTCACAGTAATGTATCTCACTTATTATATTTGTTACTTAGTTTGACAGCATTGATGATGTTCCTAAGTAAATTAAAAAATAGTGACGGATGGATAAGGCCCTATAACCCAGTGTGCTTTTTGTTCAGGTACCATGCAGGAGCTGTATCTGCATAACTGAATGCACATGAGATTTGTTTGTGAAGTAATCATTTATTATGCAAACACCAGAACTTCATTATATCAAATTTTATTAAATATGTACATGTTATTACTATTTAAAAGAACAAGTATCATTCCAAGATCTGCAAACTTCTCTCTAGCTTTGAGAGCTGCGGCAGAGCCTGTATTAATGCTAGTTTGAAAGCTGTAAGCTAATGCAGTGTCACTGTGAATGACACAGCACCACCTTTGAAGGCAAAACTTCATCAGCTGTATTCTTTAGTTACAATACAATCAAAAAATCTTTCCTGGCAATAATATATTTGTACATTGTTTAAATTTCCCAACTCTGTCCAACTTGTGGGATGGAAGCAAAGAATTCTGTCACGTTTAGGATTCTCAGATGCTGAAGAAGGGAATTCGTACCAGAAACATCTGACGGTAAAGGCCGTTTAAAGGCAGAGAAGGGGGCACAGGAAGCAAAGAGAAAGATGCGTCCATCTCCTCTGCTGGTATCCAGCCAGGAGGTCTTAATATTTTTCTTGCTTAGGGTCCCATGGCCTCAGTGAGGATAATGCTTCCTATCAGTGACCCCCCTTCCCATCACCTCTCCACTAAACTGGTAGGTCAGCTTCTTCTTGACTTTCTTGACCTCCCCTGTCTTGCCATAGTTTCTCAAAGCCCGTGCCATCTTCTGGTAGGTCATTTTCTTGCGATTGCCTTTCTGGATGCCCCAGCGATGCGCCAATGCTTCTTTGTGTTTGGAGGAGAACTGGAAAGTACCTTTTTCCTTGTCCACCCACCAGATGCTGTCCTTCATGTCTCCACTGCGAAGAAGGTCCAGAAGGAACTGATATAGACGTATCTTTTTCTTGCTGCCTGTGTGAGAGTCAGAGAAGAAAGGCAGTGGAGCATTAGTATTAGCGTGTAGTGCTGCTAGTCAAACAGCAGAACGTATATAATTCAGATAACTGTTTCAGCTAGCTTGTCAGTCAAGTAACTTCTGCAGTTTGCAACATTTATAACAATAGACAGTGTTACGCTGTGAGGACATAACGTCGATTAATGTACCAAGAAGAAAAAAACAAGAATAAGGAATTCCAAAGGCCAAACTCTTATTCTGAAATCAATTTGCTAATTTGAAGCTAACTGAAAAACATTGCTAATTTGAAACTAATCTGAAACTAATTTGGGCAGGTTATACAGAACCTGACTTTCAGGTACTGAGCAAACAGAGCTAAATACTTTTTAAAATCAGTTCCTTGACCTTCTGCCTTGGTTTTCCCATCCGTTAATGGAAATTGGAGTAGAAATGGCAAAAGCCATTTCCATTCAGGAAGCCTGAATAGGCAAGGCAGAAGGAAGGAGTACCTGAAGAAACGAGATTTGAGATATAGACACAGTTATGGTCATAAAAGATTCAGAGGACAGGAGAGTGCAAGGAGTCAGGGAAAGTGAAGCTTTGGCAGTGGGATAAAATACTAGCACAGCAGTTCTACGGTTTTATTCATTATCATCATACTGCTCAGCTGATATAACAGCTGCTCAGCACATAGCTTGACGAAGTCCCTCTGTCTTCACTGACCTGTTTCTCCATGCATAATTCCAGGCCCAGGGTCCACACCATCAGTCTCCCCATCTGATACCTCCAATGGGGGACTCTGCCTCTCTATGTCCTCCTCATCAGAACTGGGCTGCGGTGGAGAGGAGTACTGTAGGCACATCCGGGGCAAATAGGACACCTTTGGGAGAAAAGAGTAGTAGAGGGAGGAGGTGGTGATAGAGCGTGGGGCATTGAGATAAAAAAAGGAAATGTCATGGAGACAGTTACAGAGAAAAGGGGGAAGAAAGTAAGAGGTATATGAGATTGTTTAGGGTTATATTGAGTGGCTTAGTTGTTTACATTTATAATAAATACTATGCAATTAAGAAACACTTCCAGCTAACCGTCAACACTTACACATGTACAAAGATGCATCTTTACAAGAGGGAAGGAGGAATAAGGTTATGGAAGTCAGAACTTTCCCATATGTTACATCTTACGCAAGTGATATTGCCCCTCTTCCCCCATACCTCCCCAAAGCTAGCGTTCTTCCTAATGAGTTTCTGATCCCTGTTGCCTATCCCCAGTGTAAAACTGCTTTTGAGAACAACTTTTTTTCTAACACAGACCTTCTGGAACTACTCTTTTAAATTTGAAAGAGCTGAACAGTTCTGCCCTAGCATGGCTGCTTTGGTTCTGTTGTTCTCTTCCTTTCTCAGGCATAGCACCTTCTGACAGCACTGAATCCCTACAGGACTGCATTCAACTCTTGAGACGGGATTACACGGGTCTGTCAGCTTCCTGTCCTGAATTTCCCCCGTGAGGAGGGCAACAGCCTTAGCTGTTAAGATAAAGGATACATCATATTGGCTCACATTCTCTTTTCCGAAGTGGCTATCTGAAAATTCCCCATTAACGGGGATTTCTCATCTGCAAAGCTAGGAAGCCAGTTTTTGTGCTAAATTCTCTTGCCCTTATATAGAGGTCTTGTCAGGAGCAGTGTGGAATATACCTTAGCTCTGTAAATTCTCAGTTGCAGCCTGGTTTGTTAGGGATCATGACCACTTGCCATGAATTATTGCGGCTTCTTATTTAAGAATGAGAAACAGATCAGTCTGAGGGGCAGGGAGTAAGAACCCAATTCCTACATTAAAAAAACCCAACCAACATCCCCCAAACCCAGCAGCATATAGAATGTGGTTTTCATGAAACGGGCCAGATCAATAGTCCTGGAAGGTGGGCTCCCTTTGAATTGCTCTTCCTTCCCTCCACCAAGAAAGGATGTCTTGAGCCTGATTCCTTTCCCCCTTTCCTTGAGCCATTCCCCTTTTCCAGGGGACCTTAGGCACTGAAGCAGGGAGTGGGTGTTCACTTAATGAGTCACACCACCCACCCCATGTCGGGCTTTGCCGAGTGGTGCTTTTCAGATGAGTTTTGCACCAGCTTAAAATGTCCCAATAAGGAGTGTGCAAAGGGCTGGTTTTGGGGTGCAGCAGCTGGCGGTTAATGAGTTGGCAGATTGGCGGGAGCCGATCTGGCAGGAAGGCCAGGATTGGGTAAGAGTGTGTGTAAGCTTCCTGTCAGATCCCCAAGAGCGAAACTTCAGCCCTCACCACAGAGTCACCTTTAGCTTTTTACAGTTAAGAAAGCTGCGGCCTCAGGGGTAGGAAGGAAGGGAGAGACAGTGCCATGGGGGAAGGGGCATGAGAAGGTGGGACAATGTCTTACAGGGGAGGGGAACAGAGATTGGTGCCCTTGCAGAGAAAAAGGTTGTGGAAACCTGGAGTGCATTGCGGGGTGGTGTGGGAGTAAGGAAACTGCTCCTCTGGGGCTGAGGGGGACGGTGGGAGAGTGCTGTGGAGGAGGGAGGGGGAATGGTGTCTCGCAAGCAAAGGGAGTTGCAGAGGCCAACCTGGGGAGTTGAGTAAGCTTCCCCCACACTGTCCCCACTTTCCCTATCTGCTGTGTTTTTGCTTACACTTTGCGCCTGAAACTCAGCGTAGGTCAATACAGTGTCACACAGTTATGTTGCACAGAGTCACAGAGGACCTGCTAGCGTGTTTGAAAGAGCCAGGTTACTAATACAGTTCTGGAGAGAGAAAGCTTAAGAAACTGCTAGCTACTTTCTATATTCTGATGTTGTCTCAGGGTCTGTGGCATCCATTTGTGATTTTCCTCTTTCTACAGCTCTTCACAGTTTTCCAACCTTTTCTTTCATTCACCCTTCAGAATGACTATTCTTTTCTTAATTTATTATTTGTGAGACCACCTGTTGGCAGGCTAACGAAACTTTTTAAAGAAATTTTGTGCAAGAACAGCTTGAGCCTCAAATTTGATTTCACAAAATAATGTGATATCAACAGAAAATTAGAGAAATATCTTTGCATGTTCTTCCTTTATTTGCAAACTGTAACTCTGATATTACACGACAAGCATGGGTGAAGTTAGTAACTGGCAAATTCAGTGGAGGATTAAAGCTTGCTTCCTGCTTCTGTTTCTTTGAAAATGCATTGAATAATAGTATGTGTCGCCTGGGCTAAGACACACCAGAGTCTGAACCTCAGAGCATGCTGAGTACCACTTGCATGAGCTACTGTAGGTTAAAGCAAAAAGCCAAAGACCACAGCTGGCAGGGAAGAGGAGGGTAGTGGTGAATTCCACCTACTAATATCTTCTGCAGCTCGGTATGGGGTGGGGCAGAGAGACCACAGTGCTCTTTATCAAAAGTTGCATCAAAATTAATTCTCTGCCTTTTGTCCTGAAATGAAAGATGATAACTGAGTAGAATGAAGTGGGATAAGCAGAAGCACCCTCTCTTGTTTTTTGGTCGTGCTTTCAAAGACATCCATAAAGGGGCTAATTTTTATTCTTTGCCTTTGGTTGGAGGTAACGGTCGGTCATTATGTATTAGCAGTTGCAGTGAGCAACTGAAACGACTTGAAGCTTCCCACAGACTGCTGTTCCATGAAGCATTTTTTATATTTGTAACTTTCTGTTCCTAATTCTTTGTTTGTATCTGCATCTTATATTCTATTCCTGATTTTTTTTCTGAGTAGCAGGTGAGAAGTTTGATGGCTTGCAGTCAGTCAGTTTCCTGTTGACAGTGTTAACTTATTCACTCCATTTTTTTCCTTCTTTGTTTTTGATTAATACAGTATTTGTATACAATTTCAGTTTGCTTTGAACAAAGAAGCCCAAAATGACAGCTCCATGCATGCAGTTTCTCTCACAAAACTTCAGCAATGGCATCGTTATATGCGCACTGTAATGAGCAAACGCTTTTTTCTCTGACTTCAGTCCTATGCTGTGTTACATTCAGCACATTGTATGTAGCTTGCCTGCCTTGGGAAACTCCTTAGCACAAGATCACCCAGCTTTCTTACTGCTCCCAGTAATGACTTTGGGCATATTCTTGTAGGATCAAGAGTTAAAAGTGATCTCCACACCCGCTTTGCTTAGTATCTTTGCAGTATGATGGAACCCCTTATAATTTCAGCTTTAGTGAGAATTCACTGGCACTTTGGTGACTATCTTTACTGCACAATGGAGTATCTTTTTTTACAGGGGGATGACTGGCTTCATGTAAAATCTGAGCAGAGACAAGACAGTCTGTTTTGGCTTGCTACTTATTTACTTTCAGGTAAAAACACAAGTAGGTTGTCCTCAGCCTGTTTCACTGTGGTAAAATTACCAGTGACTTGTCTTTGTTAGCATTTCTTGTTCAGGTCATGTAAAATTGTCAGGGTTGCTTGGAAATATTTAAAAATTTCCTACTACTTTGAAGCTCAGGATACTTCGCAGTAGTCATGGATACCTTTGCTATGACAATGCATAGCTTCTCAGGTCCGGTTCCTCTGCAGAATTTCAAAACAGTTGATTTTCCTTCCAAATGAAACAAAATTTTGAAATTTCAAAAACCTCCACAAAATGCAATTATCTTTTTAGGCACAGTTTGAGGAACATGACTCCTCATTATCCAGATGAAAAGAATGCTTAAACCACATTTGTCCTGGGAATGAAGAGTTTTATATCAAGTGCTTGTGCGGTAAGAACTTGTGCAATTCATTTCAGCAATCTCTTTCACATAAAAGCATGCATTCCCTGATGCATTATTTTCCTTACCCTTAACTATCACCCTAAATTCTGAGTAAGGGTCGGTAACCATACCTGATGGTTGAGTCCGATGTGTGTGGTTGGGATTGCAGAATCCAAGACATGCATTTGTTCAATCTCCATGTGCCTGTACAGCTGCTGCAGCTGGGGAGGCTGTACACTCTGCAGTTCTGTGAAGTGATTGTCTCCAAAGGTCTCAAACTCACTGTGCATGTGGTGTGGATGATATTCCCAGTAATGATCTAAAGAAAATAAAAACAGATTGTCTGTCATTACAAGATTAAGAAATGTGACATTTACCTGTCTTTCATTGGTTCCTACTCCTGTCACTCTCCTTTCTGCCCTCTCCACACCATCCCTGTTGACCTGTCTGTCTCTGGTGGCAATCTATATAGATCCCTGTAAAGTTTCTTTTCCTAATCTCATAAATGCTTGTGGCTGGAAAGTAATACCCAGGCCACTTTAATTAGGAGAATACTCTTAGATGGAGAGATGGATTTCAATGATAATTTAGCACAAGATGCAAAAGACATTAATGCTGGCACCTTTCTCAAGAAGAGACATAACAATCTTACATTTTCATTCTTGTCATATTCTCATTACACTCTTCTCATGGCATGGAAATGAGGAGATGGAGAAAATTTGCAGATTATTCTGCAATTATCTTCAGTCTTTATTTTACTCTGCTAGCAAAATTTCAGGAATGCTGCAGAAAAGGCACGGCACTTTGCTAGATATTTCCTGTAATCCTGTGTTGGTATGTCACACATTTTTCAATTCCAATACTAGAGAATAAAAGGATAAACTGTCTGATGCTTTTAGATACGCAGTCTGGTGCACACTGTTTACAGTGAGGCTAAATTCTGATTTAAAAGGTACACGCTACCTTTTTTATCTCTTTAGTATGTTTGAAATTTCTGTGATAGTTTAGATTTTCTTCAAAAGCATCAAAAAGTACTCATATAACTACTATCCTGTTTCCTGATTTATTTACTTTTGAAATCAAATTCCATATCGTTCTCAGATTTAGATTTCTGGGTTTTTAGTTCAATATAAGCCTCCAAAATTTTTAGAATTTCATATTTGCTGCTCAAAATTTAAAATCTGCTAGAGGGGATTGCAAGCATTGCAAATTCTATTTCTCTCTTACATACAGTAGCTGCATGCATAATTATGCACATATTTATGTGCACTCTGCTTTTTAAAATCAAAGTCAACATCACGTCCTCTGCTCTGACTGAGCTAGGAACTAATCTTCCGTAGTTTAACTTTCCACGCATCATTTTATGCATGGCCGAAATTTCTTTATGATATTCAGTGTAACAGTTCTAATTTATATCTTACTATTGTGAGTTTTCTTCTTTTGTATTATTATAAATAATTTCTGTCCTACCCTTCACATGTTTTCAGGTTGCTATCATGTACCCTTACAATCTACTTCTAATTATAACTTAACCCAGCTGCATGTATTTAGCTCTTAGTCTTTCAATATACATCAGTATATTCACCCCCCTAATCATACTTGTGCACTTCTCCAAGCTCCCTCCCAGCTGTTGACATCCTTCCGATAATGTGATGGACAGAATTGAACATGTTGTTCCAAGTGTAGTTGTACTGAATTTATAGAGGAGCAATTGTCTCATTCTGCATATGATGTTATTGTGTATGACATTATCTGGATACTAATGTGCTGTGAACATTTTTTCTTAAATACCAGTTTCGTTCTTTCTCTCAGCTTCTATCTCCTCATCCTTCCCCACTTACATTTCAAACAATTAGATCTAATCTCATTGAGGATTTGAAATCCGGGATAGTGTCTTTGAATGTGGCTTCCTTTAGAGGGAACTCAGGGATGTGATTATACCAAACATAGTTGTACCTGAGAAGTTGTAAGCTCTTTTAGCTGCTTTTATGGCTCAACCCTGTAGAAACTTATTTGGAGGCTCATCAGACCATTTACCACACCAGTGCTTCCTTTTTTGTCCTTCCATTTTTCTGATTCATAGATAAACCATGTTACTGCATGCTTATAAAAGCACCCAGGGAGCTGCTGCATTACTTTGTAATTTCTTTGCTTTGTTGTGGGATAATTACAAAGTTATAATTACAATGCACAGTAGCACTTCTTCATGTTGTGGTGCTAGAGAAAAAATTTGTTTTCTCTGGTAAAAAAGTGTTTTTTTATGGGTGCAAAGTACCCAGGTACTTTTACATTCACGTCTGCTCCAACCCCAGAAATCGCAGAGTGTGTGTGAGTTTGAATCCACAGGTCATCTAAGGCTGTGTCCTGGTAGGAGGCTTTGGGCACTTTCAATCTGAAACTTTTTTGTTTAGTTGTGAATATTTTTCACACTAACTCATGCTTTTTCTGGGTTAAATTACTGCAGATTTCTCTAAGTAGAGCCAACTATTGAGGCCCCATATACCATGGGCAGCCCTGTATAATAAATTGTGGAGAATACATTGCAGGAGTAATCTATGCTCTTGTTCCTTAGAATGATCTGGCTCTGCTCCTTGTGCAGGAAGTCCTCTGTCAGGTGGCAATGTATATTCTCAAAGACCCCTGGTCTTTGATAATCTACTACAGCAAGTGAGATCAATGCATAATTGTGAGGACAACAAAGCCCAGGCAAAAGTCTCTGAGGCTGTCAATGGCAGGTCTTCAGCTGTGGAATGTCTTGTGAGTAGTAACTATGGTGGTCAAGAGAGAACACAGTACATTTCCAACATGCATAGCCATGAGTATTTGTGCATGCTCCGAGTGGTCTACCTTTGATTCTTCTTAAATATTTTTTTTATCAGTGATCATGTTTTTATACTTCAAGATACCTCTTAGTTTTTTGGAGCCTATGACAAGGTTCCTGCTGCCTCCAGAACTGTTCTTTTAAACTCTTTCTTGGCAAATAAATTAACCTATGGAACACTATTTATGCATATTTATGTTAATCGCTATGTAATATTTAGCCTAGTCACTACTGAATTCCTTTTTTATGGAATTACGTGCTTCTGTAAAAATACTGTAATAGAATAGTGCTAATAGCACAGCATTTAGGGACTTACAGTGACCACATAATACAAATACATAATACTAATACATAATACAAATACAATACTAATACATAATACTAATACAAAATAAATCTATGTCAAAAATTTCTTCAACACAAACTTATGTCCAAATATTGAAGTTGTGACAGGAGAACAAGTCCTTATTTCTAAGTTATCTATAACTTCACAGTGATGCTTAGGAAAAACAATATTGTTTTAGTTACATATAGTTACAAGAGAAATTCTGAATTCTGTCTCCACGAGCCCCTCTGCAGTTAACCATCCTGGCTAAGTTATTGCACATGAAAATATACAAAATTTCTAAATATCTGTGTCTGCAGTTATTAGAGTTATCAGCAGCTATTTACTTCTATGTTCTTTGTTAGTGCGCATAGCAATTCTCTTCGTTTCTCAAAAACGTAGAGGTGGAAGGAAGACAAAAGAAAGGAGAGAAAAATTCTAGAAATGGAAAGTGTCTATTCTTTGGGTGAAGGAAAATGTCATTAAAAGCCAAGCTATAGCTACACAATGGAGTCATTATGAGAAATTTCATGTGAAGTGAAAGAGGATGTGAAAAAAATTCTCTCTTATAGAGACATGGAGATGGTGTTTGTTTTGGTCTTGTATGTAGTGAAAGGTTAGAGGAAGGACAGTCATGAATTCTGAACTCCCTCCCATGACAGAGAGGATGTTAGCCTGTTGGGAAGCAATAGCGGACCTGAGGGCATTGTGTTAATATTCACCATGGAGGTAGATTCTCACTCTGCAAGTGAGAAAACATAACTGAACTTTCTCAGTCATCTTCTGACCACTGTAAATTGCTTTGCTTCTGTTTTAATAAATGAATAATGTTAGAACCAGCAGTTAGAATATGAAATAGGCTTAAGGAAGGTATTTATTATACAGTGGAGTGACAGGCTAAATCTGCATCACGCAGTGCAAAACCATGCCGAAATTCATGAGCCAGCTCTTGAACCGGAAACGTGACAGCTCTGTCAGCACAGCACTCTGCCCGCTCTAAGGAGACGGCTCTAATCAAGACATGGCTGTACTTGCGAGGTCTGAGCTAGTGTCTCTGAGTGGTTCTGCTCTGTGCTGTACAGATTTTCCACCTCGTTTTGAACTAGGAGAGGGTTTCTTACACAGTGCCACACTGCACAGCTTAGATGTTCCCACTGTGTTTCGCTCACCTGAAAAAACAAGCTAAGAAAAAACCCGTAGAGGAAATGAGAAAAATATTGAAGGACACTGGAAAATGAATGTCTTGATTCCCTACAGAATCGCTCTCTGTTGAGTGAAATGCTGTGCTCCTAGGCAGTGCAGCAGTCTTATCTATAACAACAGTAGGATCTCATTAGCTCTCACTTTACAAATTTCAGGATTTTAATAATGCCAAACATTTGAAAATCTATGAGTCAGGCCCCAGCAAATCATGAGAATGGCTTTGAAGCGAGGGGATTTTTAGTGAAGTTTGGAGTTCTTTCTGTTTTCCATATAGCATTTAAGACTAAGGTTCACGTGTTTGGACTTTCCTGCACTTCTGTGTGGGCTAAAATCCTAACAAAATCAAAGCTGAGGTTCTTAAATGATCATATTACTCCAGGAGGTGGGATGAAAATAAAATCCCAAATCACGAAATCTAGTAAGTTCCATGAGGCTAGGAACAAAGTGAACAAGGGTCAGCATTCAGCTTCATACAAAAAGTGATTTTTACTAAACCAATAATGTTTAGTAATAACTTAGAGACAAAGCTGCAGTGGAATTTTGTAATTACTAAGATTGCATCAGTGTTACAAAATATGCTGTATTACATTTACAGACTTACTAGCATACAAGCAGGGTGATGGACTAATACATGATCACTAGAAGTAGATTCTGTCCTGCATGACTCTGTCTCTGTGTTTATTATGGTATTTACAAAATAGTTAAACTACAGCATACAAAATAAATGCAAACAATGCATGTTGTGATGAACATACGGATATTTTTATGGTGTGTTTTTGATTGTTAAATTTAGTGTTCACTTATTGGCAATGATCTCTTACAATTTAATTAGTGACACACTATTGTGTGTACTTTACTGTACTTTACTCAGGTAAACATGGAGTAAGGGTTGCCTTCAGCCTTACGTTCTAGAAAAGTGACAGTAATGCATGTAGCACAGATCTACAGATTAAGATATTGCCATCTCCCATTCACAAAATTAATTTGCTAGCAATGAGAGAGAGGTAGTCTGACACTTGAGCAAGACCTTCTTATCAGCAAAGTCAGAAGTATTATTCTGTCTTGTAGTATCTATTTACTTTATCTGGTAGCTTTTCTTTGAAGTCCATAGTGGTATTGAATAGACCTGCAAAATTATTTTTTATGTATTGCCAGTGATCTCACTGTACCCCAAGCTGAACTCCTCTCTCACAATTCTGTCCTACTTATTTCTTCTTTTTTCCTATCTAATCATGTTCTCAGCTCTTTCACTTCACTGCTATCACTGCAGCACCTTACTTATTCTTTTTCCCCGCCATTTTTCGTTGTTCTGAACACTTAGTACGTATTTCTAAAAGTAGTTTGTCCCTTTCCTGCTCTTCTGCACAGCTCTTCTCAAAACCCACTACTTCTGTCATGTTAACAAAATGAAAGCCAAAGTTGAGTTTGTCAATGTTTATAGGAAACAAGCAAAATGTGTTAATTTGTGTTTTTCACTCCCCTTTGTATTCTTTGGTTGTTCATTGCTCTTTTGGACTGTGAGCAATTCAGGAAAGCATAGGGCATATTAGATATTTAGACACAACCAACTACATTACAGGTGCTTTCATAAATAAAAATTTGATTGAAATGTGCAGGCTGGGATTAAGTTGCCTCTTCCATAACCACTTATTGTAGGAGTTAAAACGTTAAACGATGTTTTTTTGGGTCTCTACGACAAGTTTAGGAAGAGACAAATTTCTGTTCAAAATGGGTGTTTAGGTACTACATAGGCCATAACCCACATAGGTTTTGTTGTGTTCATTATGATGAGTAAAAATGTGTTAATGATCTGAGTGGTGTAGCTTAGGAACAGCCTTCCAACAGAAAAATGGGCAGTAAACCAGATGGGATGATAAAATTGTGAAAGATAAAGGGATGTTGTTGCTTGAGGTAGCCTAGATCTAATGACAAATTATTTCCTAGTGCTTTTTCCTACATGGCATCTTTTATATTTATTGTTTAATTGTCACAGCTGCCTTTTGAGATAATATATGTTATCCTCATTTTATGGGTGTGTAAACAGATACAGGTTATAATGTAAAAACCCTGAATTTCCATGTGGAATTTGCTGGGTTTGATTAACGTGACTTGACAGATGCCATGAGATAACTTATAAAAACTGAATTAATTCTTTGTCTCCAGGTGTTAAGAATATCATAGGTGTTTCTTGAATGCAATGTAGAGAACAAATTTAGGTAGGAATTTTTTCAGTTAAATGCTTAGAACGATCCTATTCTGTAGCTTGCTGTCCCTTAAGGTAGCTTCTGTTGCCACAGATAAAACAGTGCTATGCTGTGAAGTTGTTAGATGTCTTAAATCAAGCAGTGATGGGTCTAGTTGCTATATCAGAGGGAGTCTTTTAGGGAAACTCCAGGATCTGAAGGGACTGCCACGAGTGACACAGTAGAACGGTGTTTTTCCTTCCTGAGTCAATATTGACTCTGCTATTTCCAGGGTGGTGTTGCTGGACCATGGTATTGCACAGGAGACAAAATTCACAAAGCAAGACTCTCCCCTCTGCATTGATTAAGAGTCCAGTGCCCAGACAATGTGAAAATATAAAGACACCAAAGCTTTGAAATCGCATACATAAATTGAAGCAATAGATAATCATACAGTATTTTTGTATTGAGCTAGGATTATGTACAAACAGCTACAAGGAAGTTTTACATAGATTTAGAGAGAGGAAGTACTTGGGTGTACTGGAGGAAGAGCGAAAGTTAAAGCTAGGTGTGGCAGCATGCAAAAGAGATCAAAAGAAAGAGAGAAATATATGGAGTTGAAAAAGGCCAAATACCAAAGAAACATAATTAAAATGAAGGCACAAATAGAGTGTCTAGGACCTAAGTCAAACAGGAATTGGAGATGGGAACACAAGAAGAGAAATACAGTATTGAAAAGCCATGTCCTCAAAGAGTTCTGAAACAAGCAGAGTGCTTTTGGTCTGCAGAGGAAAGTAAAAACACAGTGAAGATAATGAAGGATAGAGATCATGAGATCCCACCTTCCTGGCAATACACTGAATGTCCTGGAAGCTCCTTGCATCATTCAGCCCTTTCTAAAATTCTCTTTCAGAGAAACCATGTTGCAGTTGCTGGCTTGGAACAGTGCCATTAAGCAGAATAAAATATTGTTGGTTTCTGATTTGATAGTATGGGCCTATACATTATAGATCACAGCAACATGTTTGTTCTTTTCCTGAATGTCCTAAATCTCTTTCCTGTGGTATCTCATGAGACTTTATGCTCCAAGAAGATATTTTTTAACTTACCACCATGACTCTCTCCATCACTGTTGAGATATTGGTAATAGTCATGGGGCTGTCGGTAGAGGTCTGACTCATAGGGTACCATATCTTCAGAGGGCTGTAAAGAGAAGAGGAATTTTTAGAACTGTAAGCTTACACAAATCCCTTCAAAATTATTCATATAGTTAGTGAAGGGGAGATGCCAACACATTTTATATTGCCTAGGGAAAGTTTTTTTTAGCAGGAATAAAATGCTTGACACAAAACACTGGTTTGCAAAAAAAAAAAAAAAAAGGGTAATCCATCTCCTTAGAGCCAGTCTGTGTAGCAGAACTTGTCCTGTGGTATTACACAAGTTCTTGATATCCCGCCCTCCAACCTTCTGCGGATACTACTTAGAGAACTGTCTTGGACATCAGGCCCAAGCCAAGATGCCATCACAGCAGCACAGCAGGGAAACCTTTTCTTTGGTAGTGACAGACATTTATTATTATCATTCCTCCTGTACACAAAAGAGAAAGCAGAAACTTGTCTTGCCTAAGCATGTTATTCTGAGTGTTTCTAGGAGGTCTCACTAAATGAGAGTGGCAGTTTGTAGGAGGGTGATGACATTGACAGAGGGCATAAAAACGTTTTCTGTCTCAGTTTTTGTCCAAGATGAACTGTAAATGTTTGCTGGTTCAAATCAGCTGCACAGGGCTGTTAGGTGTGCACAGAGAAGACTTAAGTCCAAATGGGGGCAGATATTGAGTCATGACCTATTGGATGCTTAGCTGTACATTTAAAGTCCTCTTTATCTTCTTAAAACAGGTGACAGGGTAACTTTCCCACTTGTCTTCCTCCCCGCGCCTAGTATTCCAATGTTAATACTGTTTAACGTATTATGTTGTTTCAATAAAGGTGGTCTGTTTATTACTAGTTGTGCACAATTCTGTTGCTTCATTTAACGTTTGGTTTTGTCTTTTTCCAGAATGAAGAGTTAGAGCAGGGCAATGTGCTTCACAGGGCTTTGTTAAATTTTTGTCCAATTAACTTTGTTACAATATTTTCTTCCAATCTGAACAAATTCTTACAGTGTCAACAGCAATGTAGAACACAAACACCTTCTTGCTTCTTGTTCTGAAGGGAAATTATTTCTAGTAGGTACTAATAGAAACATTTTTCTTCTGTTAATGACTGCAGCATAACTAACTTTAAAGAAAAGCACAAATACTTAAAACAATATGATAACATACATGATGGACATATTTTTTATGTTCATATCTTTGTATGTTCATATGCCTATCTGTATGTCCCAAATCCTTATCTCCCTCCATAAATCTGTCTCGTTGGAACACCAGCATTTTGTAAGCTTAGGCTATGGCGACAGCATGCCAGAAATGCAGGCGAGCTTCTCTTTTTCTTCCTCCTCTAGACTACTCGAGAACATGAAACCTAAGGCAGCAGCTGCCATTAAAATCCAGCTGGAGGTGGTAGATAAGCAGCTGGCAAAAGGAAAAGTTTTTTTTTCTGGTGAAAATTCCATCAGAGTTACCATTGCTCATTAACTTTTCTCATTAATTCTTCTAGTTAACTCCTTCAGTTCATTCTGTTGGAATTTGGGGATTTAAAGATTGTCCTTTTCTAGGAATGCGATTTCTATGATGACATTGAAGAAATTAGATCAAGAAAAAGAGTCTTAGTCCCAGAGGGTTAAGATGTTAGAACACAAAAAAATAGAAAATACTTTCAGAAATTACTTTGACCTTAGAAGATCCTTAGTAGCAGCTGCATGCTGTATTAGCGTATCATATTAAAACGCACTGGTAAGATTGCCTAAAATGTCGTGACTTCCAGAATACACACTAACTGGGCATCAGCTCCATGGAATATTCAAAGCCTCAGGAGCAAATCCATTGCTTGGCTGTCAGCTCCCAATATAATCTGTGGTGGTGGATAATTGCTTTGGGGAAATCTTGAGAAGATGATAACCCATAATAAAGACAACCTAAGAGAAAGACTAAGTAAAAGGAGCAAATCATCATTTAATTGTATCCACAGCAGGGATACCAGTGAAGGGACTCCTCTTACTTCTGGTCTCCAGAGGACGTAGGTGCAGTCTCCCTTTCCACATCAATGCGATTCCAATAGAATTGCCCTTCATCTACACAGAGATTTAATGGGAAGTATAATCTGTTTTCCAGATTTCAGACGGGTGGTCAAAGGAGACAGTACAGAATGGATTCTCTCTGATGCTTTTGGTTTTCCTCTACATATTTTTTTTGTGTTCTCTCTAACCGTGACTGTTTATATGCATTCACTCACCCCCGTTCCTTAGACCTGTGGTGTACTCTGATCTCTGACAAGAAAAGGTAATGAGACTGTGTTTTGCTTTCTTCAGGATAAAGTTCTGAATGGAATTTCTACTTTTCATTATCTTTGCAAATTAATTCACCCCACTCCCCCATTTCCTTTCCATAAATATATGCTTCCTGTTAAATCATGTCAACCTGAAGAATGTATGAGGTTTTTGCCTTCATATTCAGAACTGTTAATTTGTCATAACTCAAAGGAAAGCATTCATATTCTGTGAAAGGACAGACCTCATCCAATTTCCAAATGGAAAATGCACATCATACTAGTTGGGAGAAATGGAGGTTAAAAAAGTCGTATAAATGCACATAGTTCGAAAGAAAAAATTTTGTTTCCTTTCAACTAAAATACTAGAAACGGACTGAAATTATAAAAATTTTCCATATCTAAATGCATCAAAGTTTGTAGCTCTGATAAATATTTAGTCAAAAGTAAAGAAATTTGCAAAGAAATCAGTGTCCTTGTCAATCTAGGCTTAATTTGCTATGTATAAAATTTCCACTGCTACAAGAAAAGCTCTATCACTCATATCTTTACAGAAGTATAGCTTCACAGGAAGGCCAAGCATCAGTCCAAAAGCAGATAAACAATACATACTTCAGGCATGGGAAAGAACGTTTGACTTTTCCTAGTTGTGTTCTTCCTTTGTTGTCTCTTCTTCCTTAAGATTTTCCAAACTCCCCCATTTCAATCCAATATACTGTAACAGGCAATAGTGTCTCACAGTCTGAGAGCTGAGAATGATGTATTTCTACCGTTCAAAAGCTAGTTTTACAAGTTCAGATGTGTATTCAATGACCAGAGCTAAAGAAAGGTGTGTTAAATAGACTATTAAAAAGGTGATTCCCTTAATGTTTACAGATCTGGCTGACTGCAGAGCAAGTTGCAGATACTCAACATCTAAAAACCAGTCTACTTTCACATAGATCATTGGTTTTTTACATACTCTGTTTTGAAAGTCTGGGACTTAAAATCTCTTTATTATGGATTGTGGGAATTTTCTTCCTTGAATTTGTTTTCTGCTCAGTGATCCATTTGATAAAATATGTATGTGTATATCCCTGTTAACTCATGCAACCTGGACCAATCCATCCCCACAAAGGACTTGAATTGGCACCACTTTCCATCTTGGTGTCTGATCTTCAAGGGTACAGTAACTATTATGGGAAAATGCATATTAAATATTTAAAACTTTATGTATCATAAACTTAATCAGATTGTGGTCAAAGGAGACAGTACAGCATGGATTCTCTCTGATTATCTTTATCCTGTGGGAAGGTGGGATATTTTCCTCTATTCATTAGAGAAACCATTTCCAAGAACCTGTTTTTAATCTAGCTCTGTTTTTTTTTTTAAAGTTTTATTAAAAGTTTTTTCTCTAGTTAGAGAGAAGAGGTTTCACTATGTGCTGCTGTTGCCTCTTGTACCAATCTTTACCCACTTGCCCCGTCCTTCTCTGGAACCTCCCCACCCACACACCCATTTGTAACTTACTAATAGCACTTCCATGACTGTTTTGTTTCCCCTGACAAAAAGCAAAGAATGGCTTATGTTACAATTTAATATTTAACTGATGTCAATGGCCATTTGTTCTATCAATTGTTTTCATGTAAAAGAGTGACAGAAAGCTTTGTTAGCAACTCACAGCTGTGGTCTGAAGTTGATATCTCCTTTCCTACATGCCATGAGGTGCAGTACGCTATCGAAAACCATATTCCAACCTCAAGCAAGAGGTCAACAAACAATACTTTAACTGTCACAGACTTTGATAAATGGAGAGTTGCCTCCATCTTCCTTCTTTGCCCTGAAAATCAAGGGAAAAGTCACAAAACTACTTGGAGAAAGCTGAGTTGGCATTGGTTAAGAGAGATACAGGGGACTCAACTGAATAGCAACCTGAAAATTCTTGTTATTCACCAAGACTTTGTCAGATGATTCCAGGTGATTGTAAATTCACTAAATGCTGATCTTTTTTTGTTATCCTGACATAACTATTCACTGGCATGTGATTCAGAAATACTCCACACAGTTTCCAATGATGTGCTGCTGAGACAAGTTTTAAGGCCAAGATTAACTGTATTTCCTTGGAAAAAAATTACAGTATAACTATCTTAGAAAAGATGAGTACAAATATTAGCATGATCACTCATTGGGCCAGCCTCACTGGACCATGCTGGCAATGCAGTTATGTGGAACAGAGTGCTTCTGTGGAGCATTTTCGCTCTCACACAAATATACTTCCATTCAAAGCTGTGATTTCTACAGGTGGCTACTTAGGGATTCACATATAACTGGGACTCTGTTTAGGCAAAGGTGTTTGACTTAATAATTTTTTGCCCTGTAGCACAACTAGATTCTATCACGCACTGGAAGACATGGGCCCAGTTTGCAGAACTTTTCCATACAAAATTCCTAACCTTCAGAGAAGGATGCTAAACCATTTGAGCAGCGTTTTCCAAATGAAGGGTAAGTGTTTCCTAGTGCAGTCAAGAGGAAGGCAGTTACTGACCCACCCTCAACTGAATGGGGAGGGGCAGAGGAGGGAAGTGTTGCTTCACAGAAACCCCTGTCTAGAAACAGGCTTATGTCTTCCCTCTGAAAAAGCCCCAGGAGGCACAGACATTTGTAATGACGCCATGAGGGGCTCTAACTGGCAGTGCTCAGAGTGCACGTAAAACAATTTTGAAAGTACAAACCACAAAATTATTAATTTTTGGACATTTTAATCACAAAAATATAAACCAAATTGCCCTGTCAAGTGCTCCTGTAAGACATAATTGTATCTTCACTGCCTGTTGTATCGTTCATCTGAACAGAGTTCAGCCAGAATATTAACTGCAACACAAATTAGAATATGGGCCAGACTCTCTTAGATTTTCACTCCATTTATTCAATGTATGCACTGGAATTCAATACTAAAAAAGAGAGTCCAGAAAACTTGGCTATGACCGAATGAGTGGACAGAAAATTAATGATTATATTTTTTTTTTTTAAATGGAGATGCTGGTTTCTGGGGTAGTTGAGGACAAGGTTTGGGTTTCTTTTTAATTTTTTTTTAAGGCCAACAAGTAACAGATTGAGAAATCTCTGTGTACTTTTTTCATTTTCTCAGTTTCTTTTCAGATTTCTATGCTGATGCATTTACAGTAGATCCACTGGGCAACTCGGTGTATTTAAGAAAAAGAAAGAAGATTTTTAAGGTCTTCTAACCCTTTGGGTAGATAGGGGATTTCAGGGACACTGATGATGAACTGCTAGAATAAAGGGTCGAAAAGAAGATGTATTTTTTCAGTCAACATGGATACCAAACATGAAAGGAATTCATAGGGCCATCTTTCTGGGTGGAAAATAAGGAAACATGTCTTTAGCCTTCATTAGATGGGACAAGACAAAAAGAAAACTTGATACAAGTTTTGTTAAAAGGACTCTTGGATCTGCATTGTCTTTTTCTGTTTTCTGAACACATATAGCAATTACCATAAGTCATCTACCACATAAAAAGCTAAGTAAAATACCTTATCTGACATCTCTTCAGCTTCTACAAACTTAATAAAATGTAGTTAGGGCCTCTTTTACCCATTCTGCTTAGAGATTTCCCATTAAGGTTTGTTTCTGAACAACAGGTTAGTGGCATTACGTTCTTCATAAATAATCATTTCCGAACTCACCATATGATAAATTACAGCAGTGTAATAATGCTTCAGAGTTAAAGAAAGGATAGAAACAGCCTCATAAGCATACAGAAAATTTTGTAACTTAGAGAAAACATTGAAAGACCAATTCAGGGTTATGGGTTTTTTCCCCTCATTCACGAATTGCTTTTTCATAGCAAGTGAATTCAAGAGAATTCAGTTCAAGCGAAGCTGAAGTTAGAAACTAAAATGCCACCATTGCAAAGAGCACTGAGTCCTAAAATCTGCAATACGTAAAATCAGCATTCAGCAACTCTTCTCTCACAGATTGGTAGATAGTTAAATACATAAACTATGTCAGAGACTCTGGATTATTAAGAATTACAACCTCAAGAAAGACTCGGCCTTGTATCACAAAGCCGGCATTGAAGAAAAAAATGTACTGACTTGCTATACGCATACTGTACAAAAATACCATACATTTAATCTGTGAAAACAAATGGAGATCAAAATCAGATACAAGTTTAGGGAGGAAATGTTAATTTCCCATTCATTGCAATGTTGTCACTGGTTTTATATATTGACCTAAGCCCAACTTCCTGGCATTACAAATACAGACCAAACCAGAGATATTCTCAAATAATAAAACCTGGTTTACTTTGCCTTTTGCTACTGAGCCCAATGATCCATATTAGGAATAAACCCCGTATACTCACAGGGGGAATGAGGGGAAATCCTTCCATTTTGCAAGCTTGCAACATTCAGCCAACTTCTGAGTGAATTTTTCTTAATTCAGTTTTCAAACATCCAGAATAACTGACTTGAAAAAATCACATGAAACAAAAAAAAAAAAAAAGAAAAAAAAAAGAAAAAAGTGAGATCCTCAGACTCCGTGAAGTCCCTTTGCAGTGATGGATCTCAGGATAGGAGAAGGACCCTAACAAGTTTTCATAGTTTGCCCTAACAGGTTCTGAGGTGAACTTCTTCCCGAGTTGTATGTGAAGTTCCTGATTTTATCAAATGTCTGTAGAAGGGAGATAGCCCTTGGGTCTATCAGTGCGCTGTGACATCACAGCTTTTAGCCAGTTTGCATAAATCTCATTTCAGGGAGCTGTGGCGCTGTAACAGGAAGTCTGCCCTGAGCCAGATCTGCCATGGGGCAGGTGCTTACTGTATAATCAGCAACCCAGAGCCTGGGCCTGCTACCAATAAACAAGCATGTGGGTGCAGTGCTCTGTGGAAGAGTATACGCTTCCCACTGTAGATGAACCATAACAATGGTGTTGCTCTCTGGTTTAATGGTGTATCGTAGAGACACAGTCCTGACAACTTCTGTGAGGACAGTGCGGTTGCATGGACTTGTTTTAATAATAGTCCTGTGTTGGAATTAGGTGGCAATACTTAGCAGAAAGGAAAAAAAGAGTATGCAGTTTCAAATACAGAGTCTTAGGTTTCTACAAAACACTGAAGTTAAGCCCATGAGACTTTCTTCATAAACTTTGCAATAGAGCAAAATGATTCAGTGAAAGATACTTAGTCCTCTTATTTGTTTCTTGTGATTTCTTTTCTTTTCTAGCTCCTGCAAGGAGAAAGCAAGTGGGGAAAAGGAGAAAGTATTACACGTCCCATGCAATTACTTGACTTCTCTCAGATCCCGAGTGCCTTTAACAGTGAGCAGAGAACAAGATTTGTAGACTTGATTCTAAACAGTCAGGTGCCGAAATTTCTTGTAGGGATTTTGCTTTAGCTCTTTTCACATGGTGTTCTTCCCTCTCTTTATCCCACTGCTTTACTTGCCTTTGGCTGCAGTGAACAAATGACCTTTGTACTGAGGTTCTGGCAGGGGCAGGGGTAAGTGGGCCGCGGGGCAGGATGTGGAGGGTGGGGCCTTGCGACAAGGGGAGAATGCTCTCATTCTGCAAAATGCCTTCTTGCTTTGCAGTTAGTTACTAATGTCTTGGAAAAGTGAAGTTTCTTTGTCTGGGTTGTTCCCCTTCAATCTATGCCCGTGTGCCACAGGTTCTGCTTTTGAAAGTAGCCTGTTCACCACTCACCTGGGTCTATGTGTGAGGGGGAATTTCAGCCACTACAGACTTCCTCCCTCGTACACTGGTAAAACCAGAGGCCACTCACAAGTTCCTCTCATTCCCCACTCTAAGGAACTCAACAAAAGAAACCATATTAGCAATGGGATAACATCAAGAACATGATGGGAGATTAACTCTTGAAGCCCCAAAATGAATTTGACTAGCATCAGTTGATACGTAAGCATTTCATTCTTATTTTATTCGTACCATGAAATCTGACTTTAACCTAGAAATAAGCATGCTGCTAAACAGTCCATTCCTGTCTCTGAGATGGTTCTCAAGTCTGTCATGGATACCAGCCTTGAAGTGATCAGAACCACCTGGGGGAAAAGAAGAGAAGCAAAGTACAGTCCTGATGATAAAATTCAGTGCAAACAGAGGAGAAGGGAGTGAACAATAGCATACACAAATCTTAAAGTGGGTAATTGAATAATAGGTGATAAAAGTAATTGTGGAAATTGTGTGTCTATTAAAAAGGCTATTCAGAACAAAGAAGATATGCTATCTGATGCATCGTACACTGAAAGATAGCTTAAGCAGCTACTGGAAGGTTTAAAAATGTAGGATTTTACACAGAGAGGCTTCTATTAAAGTGGAATGCAACTATATTTCATACGCTGGAGGATATTTCTGCGCTGTCTCTTAGCACAGGAAATTACCTAATAAGGATAGATATATTGCACCAGCCTTACTGCACTCAGGGAATGCTAGATTATCAACATTATCAACCATGTTTAACATATAAGTAATCATAAGCGCACCAAGATTATCAATATAAATAATGAAATTGATTCTCTGTATGATGAATTAGAACCAAATAACATACCACAAAGCTTGAGGGCCAGCAGAAAGTCCAGAAGTTGAATAAGCTTCCTAGGAAGGAGAGTATCTCCATAAATGGAAATGCTAAAAGCGAAATAAAATGCTTGTTTACACTATCATATTTGTATAGGAACATCACTGGTAACAGTCTTGCTAAAATTCAACGGAGATTACTTTCTCACTGTTGCATATAAGTGGTGTTTTATCCTATGTTTGCAATCACAGAATCTTCTTACTCCTAAAGGAAGGCCTACTAGAGACGATACTTTGGGCCCAGATCCTTGCAGTACCTTATTAGATGACTTACAGGCGGAAAACAGATGACGTTACTAAACAATTGTATAGCAGAGAACCGATTGCCAGAGGCATATGATGTGAGCTGCTACTCACAGAGTGTAATCTGACCTTCAAAAAGGCTTTTGAAGTAGGGTGGGAATCCTTCTCCATGATGGGAATTTAGAGAACTAGAGAAAAACCTGCTGAGTTGAAAGATAAGTTTCTGAATTTTTTTATTTCTGAAAACATTTAACATTCATATTAATCTGAGAGATTTTCCCTCTAAGCATCACCTCACTGTGTGCAGTTTTTTGAAACAGTTCTTCCCCTACCTCTACCCATTTATTCTTCAAGCTATTTCTAACCACAAGCTACCAAAGCAAAAGGGTTTCAACTCGCAGCCACATCACAGAGAGGTCCCGTTACCTCAAACCTTGTTTGGTGCTTGAAAGGTAATTTTTCTCCCTACTAAAACCACATACAACATCACTCATCCTGAAGTCTTTTAATCAGAAACAGGTGTTTGCATAGATTCTGCTACAGAGTTTTCTTGTAACAGTAAGACTAGACCACTAAGCAAGGGATTCCCTTGTACGTTCCATATTCTTCCTAGAGCTATGTTTTCCATTGAACTTGTTTTATCTAGAGGTAATATGGCTTGTGGGTCTTGTACACCATCCTTTAACATTGAATGTCGATTCAGATGACATGGAGGGGGTCTGCCCTCTTCTCTTAAGAGAGCCTGTGAGTCTCTCTGACTGTGGAACTTGCAAGGTCTGGAGCTCTAGAGCACAATCCTTTGCATTTAACTCTTCGTTACGTATACTGCTACTGAGTTGAAGATAATGAGTTGAAATATCTTTGTTGCATTTTTCTGTAATGAAAGAGTAGGAGCCAGAGAATGGCTGCTGCAAGTAACTGGCTGAGAAGAATTTGTTCTTTTTCTCATGTGGAGCTTCACCTTAGGATCCTTAACAGTCTGAATGTAGACCCCACTGAAATATGTGCTCCCCTCTCCACTGTGATAGGTTATCACTCACTGATGTTCTCTTGTGATACCCACAGGTTTATTACTGCGGCTACATTTGAACAAAGACTTTTCCTCACTATGTGGGCATCCCCTCCTTGAATTGATGCAGTTCCTAGTGGCAAAAAAGTGCTTTTGACAGTCCAGCTTTCATGAGTTCCTGAGTTTTATGTAATGGCATCTGTACAAGGACTTTTGCTAGTGGGAAATGTCATAAAGATGTCATTAAAATATCACAGTCTTAACTAACTTTACTATATTGGCAAAGATTTTCAAGCATAGCCTAGACTAAATCCATACCAGAATGAAGATAACCATTTTCACTGGGAGGAAGAGGAGTAATTTGAGTCAGTACTAATCCAGAAAGCCTGGATTTTTTAAGAACCATTATGATATGCAATCACTTACAGAAATGAAAAGCACTTCATTTCTCATTTTATTAGTAACTTTTAAACTGTCCATAAAGCAGAATTCAGCAAATAAGAAAACCTCCCTTTGGCAATTTATATGGCTTCAAGATCTGTTTACATCTCAGCTACATTTTATTATTTACTGTATTTGGAAAAACTTGTTTTGGCTTTAAGGTGCGTTCAAATAGCTGTAAGATTTGATGTCAGTTTTTAATGATCTTCTGCTAGTCATCCAATCTCTCAAAACTTTTTTATCATTTCAAGCAATTGACATGGAAGAGTGCTCTAATACCATCTACTCTTGAAGTCTACATCCAGTCTTCATCTATGAACAGTCAGTTAGCACCAGTAAGATGCAACCAGTATTGTCTAACATCCCTTCATAGAGTTGTGCCTTGAACCTACAGTCCAACTGAGGTTCCCCCCCCCCCCAAATCAGATACTTTAATAGTCAAAATTAAACTATAAGGATGAAGTGCAACTGAGGTGGCTCAATAAGAGCATATCTGTAGAGAAAAAAATTGTTGCTGAAGGCTCAACAACCACCCTGTATTTCCTTTGGGGAGTATCACTTCAGACTGGCTCTAGTCTGATGCCATGGACTGAATTCACATTTGCAGCTGGAGTCCTGAGCCACATCTTCAGTTTCATCTGAAAAGAATCCAGTTTATGCGCTCTAATACTGCTATGTGATGCAAATTAAAGTACAGTAAGCGGGGAGGATCAGGATATTAAGTTTAGAAGTGCACTTCTGATCTGAACTAAATTGCTGATCTACACCTGCCATTAGAGAGGATTCTTTCCCTGGGTCCATAGTCACCTCCGCTAACCTGTGTCAGAAATACCTCTGCTGTATGGAGTTTGATTTGGATATTTAGGCAGCAGTTCTTTCTTGAGAGTGCAGCTGTATCTAGGAAGAAGTCTTGCTCTCCTAATGTAAATAATACTTTCAAGACTTGCATCTTATTAGAATTGTATCTCTTAGTAATCTCTCAGAATTCTAAAGAGAAAAACACTATTCACAAAAAACCATGTCTTTAGGTAGCCGGTGGGTTTACAACTGCCCTTCCTGTTTTCTCTGCCACCACTTTCACAAGGACTTTGTGTCTGGAATTTTGCATAAACAGAGGAACTGGAGTACTAGAAACCAGTGCTCTTTATACATCCTCACAGTAGACATTTGGCTGTATAAGAGGTGAAGCATGCATGCAAGCCTCATGTCACAGCTTTATGTGTTTGACTAGGACAGGTGTGTATGACTTGTGTATGACACACTCTGTAGTATATAATCTATAGAAACTTTTTTCTTATAGAAGTAGTTACTGATAAGAAAAATTGTGTTTGAATTAATTGTGTTTCGTTCTTTTGTAACCTTAGACCATCTTTACTATATGTCACATGCAGTTAGATTCTTTAGGCTTCATTTCTGCTTTCTTACCTGTTGGTTTTTTCCAGGTGCCTTGAAATCTGCAGGGTTTGGTAAAAAGCTGACATCTTTCACTAATCTTCTGGTAGAAAAAAACCAACAGTCTAGAGATAAGTAGCTCCACCTTAAGCTGTTCAGTTTTTTAGAAGCACGGTTTGCTTACAAATGCTGCATCAGCCATGTAGACTGCAGACCCATTGAAGGAGTTGATAATTTTTGTTTGGTTGCAGTTGTTTTGCTCTGTATTTTGGTACTATATTTTTTGTAAAGTCGTTCTGCTAACAATATATGGGTTGATAGTTTATTTCCTCCCTCCTGTTGTTCTCATGACTGTGGTTATTGGTCTTCTAATTTTGCAATCTTTTTTTTAATACAAGCAATTTTCTGTACCTACAGTCCAGTATTTTACTGTACTGAACTGTATTTAACTCTTCTTGTTGTGCTAGAAGTATTACATCAAGCATTAAAAAATTACATTATTGTATTATATTATACATTAAACAAACAAAGACTAGGGAGGACCAGTTGTGTGAAGGGTCTTCACAGGACTTCGAAATTTGTTTTTGATGTGGTAATTGAGAGGAATATAGTGGAGAAATACAAAAGAGAGCATTTGAACAGTATTTTGATCCCCCCTTACATGGGAGAAAGGAGAGAAGGGGAAAAGAGAGTCTGAAGTCAGGAAGGCCAGAGGGAAGGAGACTGCCATAGTTCAGGCCATTGGTGGGTGAGAGTGAATGAAAGGAAAGTGAAAAAATTTGATCTTACAGGTGTCCTGCAAGAGGAAGCTGCACATCCTTGATAAAGCCTCCTTGTGTAGATTGGCACAGTGTCAGAGACAACACCCGAGTGACAGCGAGAGTAAGAAGAATAGCTTTGCTAAAAGAAGGAGGTAGAAGGGAAGGAAAACAGAGAGGTTTTGTTTTGACCATGTTGTATTAGTGGTAGCAGTGAAATGTTTTAAAGAATGTTATAGAAGAGTAAGTTAAGAGGTATATATATGTATCTCGGAAAATGAGAAAAATGAAATTATCTTCCCATTTTAGGAGAAGAGACCTCCACAAATCTGACCGAATTAACAATGTGGAGAGCCTAAGGTCTCATGACTAAGAAGATTGCACTGCAGCGACAGAGGGGTGCAGAGAAGCAGAATGCTTTGGATGCCAAGTGCTTCTATATGGCTGAAAGGGAAAAAGGGAAAGTTTTTTTCTTGGGGTATCTTAGTTTGTAGGACTGGATCAATTCACAATAATTCCCAGAAGGAGTTAAACATTTTCTGGGGTTAAAGTGAATCAGAATCTGTACATTGTGCGCTGGAAATTCCCTAAATGATTTCAGTGGTCATTAAGAAAAGGGAAATGGTTCTTTTCTGAGTAGGAGATTGTAGGACACAGAGGAGTAGACACCAAACCAGAGCCATGGCTGAGTATTTATAACTCAGCTGACTCTGTCCCCAGATGGCAGGATTCCTGCCAGCTGAGAAGGGGACAGACTTTAGCAACAGCTTTGTCTGTTGAGGGGGGTCTTGTTAGTAACCATTGTGACCAGCTGAGACTGATAACACAACAGGCTGAGATAGTTACAGTTCTATTAGGAATACTACATGCAGTTAATGTACAGCATGGGCAAATATAGGTAAAGCTGCTGATAAAATGTGCTCTACTGATAAATGGAGCTTCAACTCTTCTGCAGTCACCTTATTCCCGCTCCTAATGCCCGTGGGCTTACTCAAGTTTTTTGTCTCTTCAGTCACAGACCTCACCTACATACAAAGCCTCAACTGCTTATTTAAAATTTAATTCAAGTACTGGATTGTGTATTTTAAACAGTGACTAAATTTAACATAGTTTACAGTTGCAGCACGCTATTACCAATGTTATTGTTTTCATTTAATTCAGTAATACAGAAATTAAATTTAGTTTAACTAGTACCAGTACTTTCTTTAGACCTATATTTTCCAGTCATGATTTAGTGACTTTTCAACTCATGGTTTGTAGGCCTCTGCAAGTCCATGGAGTATTTCTGAGGCACCTGAGAAAAATAACAAAAAGTAACCCTGTTATCAGTGGGCTTAAACTGACCATGTAAATTGACCATGTAAATTGCATGTATGTTGGCACCTACATGGAAGCATTTTAGAGATCTACGAGTAAAAAAATTTTTGAACTCTGTGACCTAGAGGAACCTCTGATTTTATTTCTTTGTATAGCTTTTCTTCTGAGTACCGTTTGCCTCCAGCCAAGATCTTGCCATCATCCCCCAGTCCCTAACTGGCTGTAGGATTCTATTGTGCTGTGAAGAAATATAATGTGTCTGTCCCGAGTTAGTTTCTCCACCAAACCAATGGCAAAGTTTTCCTTTGGAGCAGCAGGCAGAGGACAAAGACTTCAGGAGTGCTGGTGCTGTTTATCTCACTATCCCAACCCACAGTGCTTCCTCAGCCCTGCTCCTGCTCCTCCCCGTTGTTGCTTCTGCCTACTTTCCTAATAATCTCGCCTTGATGCTATGGCTAGATGAAGCTTTTTCACTGTTTTATTTCTAATCATTCATGTAATCATAATCTTTCTGGTCAGCACTCTACTCACCCATCCACCCTGTCTCTGGTGTTAAAGATGTCTGAGGTATTGTAGAAGGTTCCTCTACAAATGAAGATCTTCTCAATATTGCTTTTTGCTTCACAGCTATTGTTTTGGTCATGGTATCACTTTGCGTGCTCAGTGCAGATTACTGTCAACCTAGAATAACCCAGCCTTATTGACCGCCCTGCCATAGTTTAACCTTCCAGAGGCCATCACTCCCATATGCATTGTGCAGAAGTTCTTTACTACTTATTTACGGGAATGCATTTCCACTTGTAGTTTATGTTACATAACTGCATACATTTAATGCAAAATTCTGCTTTGTACTGAATATTTTTGAATATGCAGAGCTCTTCGAGTGTTTTGGAATGAAAATCATGGTGGTGGGTACAGAATTTAAAGCAAATCCAGTCTGCAGTTAAACACAAACTCACAGCAGTAGCTGCTGGACTGAGCTCACCATGTAGTTTCCAAACAAGCTGACAGCAGTAGGAATCGTGGTTTATAAAAAGCTGCCAGCAGTGCTGAGCTGGTGAAGAGAAAGAGGAAGCTACAACGGGAAAGAGAAAAAAAGCACAACCAAAGGCAACTTCACTTCTCTGCCTTTACTGTTTTTAAATAGATTTGGCTCTAAGTTGCTGTTGAGGGTGCTGTGAAGAACAGCGATAACCTCACAAACTGAGCGCCCCACAATAATTATCCCTTTCTGACCACCACCTGCAAATCATGTCCCAGTTCTAAGGGGCTTCTTTATGTTTTTGTGCCTACATGTGAGAACTTGTGTATGTATGTTAGTATGAATATACACCATGTTACCATAACTATTGCTCAATAGCATGCCAGTAAATAGAAGTTTACTAGAACAGCTTTTGCCATTTTGCTCCTCCTTTGCACGATACGCTGAGCTGTTCTTCTGAGATTGTTTCCTGATGGTCCCATCCACTTCAGGCTGTGGATTTCACTTGATTATTCTTCTTGTCCTATGAAAAGTGAAAGACTGCTTCTCATCCTCAAACAACCAGTAGCAGGAAATCATCTAAGGCACTATTGACTGCATTGTCTTGTACTAGGTGTTAGGACTATGGGAAGGTGCTCTTGAAGAGCTCAGTTGGGGACCGGGGCACAGACTGACTTCTTTCACTTTGGGAAGGAAGTCTAGCTGATCAGAGGTTCTCTAGCCAGAAGGCAAGCCTCCTGTGAGGTTATATCTTGGGTCTTATTACAAGTGCTAAGCTAGGTGATGGAAGATGCACTGCATTAAAGGGAGAGTGTAACTACAAAGCTAAACCCAGAAAGCAGAGGAATAATGTGAGAAAGGCTGATGATTAAAATTAGTTGGCCTACAGTCTCCTTTATTTTGTGTCATTCTGGGATCACACCTTTGGTTCTGTGTATCCCAGTTGAGATGGGATTAACTTTTTGTAGAGCTAGTCAGAAGACTTCAGGAAGAAAACATTGCAGAGGGAAGGACCTTAGGGTCCAGGTTAACTGCATTTTGAGTTACACTGTATAGTTATCTCTCTGAAAGAAGGACCTGGCAGAGTCTCTCTGCATGTTCATTGCTCTGAATCTGAACACAAAGAATCAAAATGAAAATCATACAAAGATGTTGTGATCTGTTTCAGTAACTGTGCTAGTCCTAGGAAGAAGGCTGCCATTGGCATGCCCTAGAAGAACTGGGCATGATCCTTGAGGATAAACTGAGGACATGGTTAATCTGCAGTCAACCTGTATTGTTGCAGTATGGGTCACATCACTAGCCAACTCTCCTCTGTAAGTGGGAAGCAAAAGGCAGTAACAGAACACGTGGATCCCATGACTTCCCGGCAGCTAGCATGCTGAGCGTAGTTGCAGAGGATTGTTTAAGCACCCAAACTTTATAATAATGATTTCTTTCCCTTTATCATTGACTTTTTGGCACCAGACCTGTTAGCACATTTGCTTCTTGTAATGCCTAAGATATCAGTATATACCAAGGTGTTTTCAGCTCTGGTGCCAGAGCCCTTTATATTTAGCAAACAGCTATGAGTTGGTAGTGGGATCTGCAGTGCTCTTTTTTTTTTGCCCTTGCTGAAACATTAACATCAAACCTTCAAGAGAGATAATGCTAAAATTACTTCCTTTTACAAGTTACCTCTTGATGATGAAAGGATGGCCTAATGGATATGTATTCTTCCTCAGAATCTCCTTCAGAGAACATTCCCCATTTCTTTCCATTCCCATTTTGCATGAGGTCTGAAGAGACCAGGCTTTTCTTTATGGCCAGTATGTGTAGGCTTGGAGAGAGACACTGTGTAGCTTCCTTTCCATCCAACAAATACACTTAGTTCTTTTGCGATGTACACAAGCCTGGGATCACTCCCAGCTGTCTGTCTGCTATCATGGAAAGAAAGTTTCCTAAATATTTTTCTGTTTATTCTCCTGATCCAATCAGTTCTTAGAAAGATCAGAACTGGATGCAGCTATTGTAGTTACTAATAAAACCATGATTCCTGAAACAAGAATAGTGAACAGATCCTCAACACCTCTCCTTCTCTGGATATTGATAAATCCATAGATGACTTATCTCTAGATTTTGTGTATATACTTCAGGGAGCATGTTTATTGTATTTGACTGGACTGGAAAGGCAAGGAATTTCCGCAAAGTATTTCTTTAGTCATTTTTCCCCTGCATCCAGTTTCTTCAAAAAATTACATATAAAACTGTTCATAAAACAATCAGAAAACGTACCTTGTTGCTGAGCTTTGCTACTCCTTTCATATTTTGCAGTGGCTTTGGTTGTATCTGTCTCCAGCGTATGCTTATGCTCATATATAGAAGGGAGTCAAAGAGGTTTCACCCAGGCTAGGAAGGTTTTTTTTTTTTTTTACTGGTTTCTTATTACAGTGTTGAGAGCATATTATTTGTTCTCCCAGTTTGATTTGCAGGAATGAAAACAAGATGAAGAAAAGGACTTTTCTTTTTAAAAGTACTAGTATCTTTTTACGGGCCTCTTACATAAGAACAGAAGCTCTTGTTCTTCTTCCGTATTCTGTACCATTTTATCCAAATTAAAAAACTTGTAGGTTTGATATAGGTCTTAGTCCTGAGCAGACAAAAGAGGTTACCTGGAAAATGAGAACTGGGCCCTGAATTCCTAACTACTACTTTTTGAATTGTCATCCAGCCCAGCCCTGAAACTTCTCACAAATATGTTCTTTTATGCAGTGATGTGAATTTGTTAAATTCTGGGAAATTCTGTCACCGCAACTTTTCCTCTTTAACAGACTTAAGATTTATCTAACTGATAGCTACAAGCTCAAGCTTGTATTCATGCCTGTACCACCCAACCATCTGAAGTGAAAACACCAATGTTATGTGAAAGGACGAGACTGCAGACTAGCAGTATCTGGAGTGGACTCTGCTGATGATTATCTCTATGGGAAAGAATAAGGTTCCAGATTGCCCAACATTGCATATGCATGATTTCCCTAGAACTCCCACATCCCGCACTTTGCTAGTGCTGTCCACATTGGTGTTGATCAGTCTGTGTTTATCAAGCCTTGAAGAAGAGAGGAGTAAGATTGTTTTTAGTTACCTTATTCACGGGCTTCTGCTGGAGCACAAACCGTGGACACAGTGCATCATCTGTTACCATAATGCAATTTAGAGGCTCTTTCTGTAAAAGCCTGCTGTTATTTCATGTACGTTCTTGCTGCTGATAATCAGTGGATAAACAACTTTCATAACAACACTGCAACTTCCCCACCCCCACCTAGCAGTCTGACAGTTGACTTGATGGTTAGCCATGGACTTGCAGCAGTCTTGGGTAGCCAGTTTCCAGATAGCAGCCTGCCTTTCTGGTCAGTATGGGCTCTGTCACTCATGGTATGTGGTTCCAAAGGACTGGGCAGGTTTATCACACAGGTCTGCAAAGGCCTGCTTCCTCATGCAGAAGTTTTGGAGCTGCTGTTGTACATCAGTAACTGCAAAGTGATGTGATTTGATCCTCTGTGTTAGTTCAGTTCCAGAAAACACTATTGGACATTTGGGGAAAGTTAGTGTCATTCATCATGTCATCCAAAATGAGGGACACAGGTGACATATCCATAGATTTTGTCTTTTTTTTTACCACCATCCATGTCCATTTTACCACCCTCCACGTCTTTTAGCGTTGCATTTCCTCTCAAGTTCCAAGACCTGTCTGCACCTCTCTACACTGCTTCTCTAGTTTCTGAACACCTCAGTTGAGGTTATAAGGAATTGCTCTTCAAGAACCATGCTAGCTCCATATTGCTGCAAGCTGAGCTGCATGCCAGACCATCAAAGATGTGTGTGATTGGGGACTGCAGTCACTCTGCTTTTAAAGCCAGGAAGGAAAAATAAATGATATCTTATAATCTAACCATAGACTGATTCTCAAAAGAGTTTTGCTCAGCGGTATGGTAGGGAAACTGGGATGTGCCCTTTCTTATTCTAGTCTTTTATATGCAAAACCTGTGTAGATACCGCTAAGCAGGCTTGATGAGATTTTCAGAAACGAATGTGAGTAAAGAAATGGACGCTTGAAGGTAGAGCCGCTGAGCCAGATCAGGAAGATATCTCACAGCGTATCCTCATTTCTTGCATCCTCCAGCAGCGCCAATGTCTTCATCGTATGAACTGGGAACTCAGGAACCCTACACTTGAGCTCAGAGAGCTTCAGATTAAATCAGTGAGTGAAAAGAGGAGAAAGTGAAACAAATGCAGTGTGGGGAGAGGAACTGAAGCTCTTTCGTATTCACTTCTCTGTGAAAACTCAGGACAGGCCCATGACAAGAATTCAGAAAGCAAAGGGACATTCATCGATATTGAATATTTATGTAAAACACAGTCTAAGAGTATGGGGGGCCAGGCAAGAGTAGGAGGGTGTGAAGGTCCAAGAAGTGGAAAATGATGTGCAAATATTTGGGAGTATTTTAGACAATTTAGCATGTGGTTCAAATAGGTGGTTAAAAGCAGAGGTGTTAGCATACAGGTAATGGAATATAAAAGCATTCTCTAGTATGTGTGTTAAATGCATCCAGCACAATGTAAACATTTGACAGTCAGTTGGGTTGAACATACGATCACTTTGAGGCATGAGACTTACAATAAGATCAAGGAGTAACAGAGCTATTTGGTTTAAATAGTGGTCTCTGTTCCTCTCTGGGCTGGCTCCAAATGTCAGGAGTGACCACACATATCTCCCCAGGAGGGTCCCACCAGTCCTTCCTTTTATCACTGCTCCTTTCAGCCTTAAGAAAGATTTTCTAGGCTTTTATTTTCTCTCTGTTTCATTGCGCATAGGTCTTGTTTCCAAAATGTAGACCTGGGCTGCTTTTGGGCATGGCACTGAAGACAACAGCAACAAATTAAGGCTTTAATCGTGAAACTGTCTGGAGCAGGCTGGGGAGCTTGGATCTGAACTGAAACAGATTAAAAAAAATTCATGTTAGTTTGCCAAAAATGTCTAGTGCTGTGATGGATAACTTAAAGCATAAAGAAAAGCCTAATATTTAATTCACTGAGCTTAGTGCATCGTAAAATGCACACTGCCTTGCCTATGCAAGATTTCTCAAGCATATTCATTAGCATATGTTAGCTAACAGGTGTTAGCCTCAAATTTCTAGACAATCTAGGGGCCGATGTGAGTCTGGAGCTCAAAGTACAGTATGAAGTTAACTGCTTTTTTTGTTTGTTTTTTTGTTGGGTTTTTTTTTGTTCTTGCAAGCAGGTGCTTCAAATATTCATTTTGGTTTTGAGAGTGTTCTACTCACTCTCTGCATCTTCTGTAATCCTGGTTACATTGTAGTTATTTGTAAATAGATATGGAGAATGTCTCACATTGATACGAAAGTTTCAATAATAATAACCGGATAAAGTTGTAACAGGATAGATTTATTCTGCGTCTTTTATCCTACATCAGAGGATTTTCTTTGTCAATTTCTTCTCCCCTCCTTTCCTGTCTTTTACCAAAAAGTTCCCTTCTTTTACCAACAAACTGAATCTAGTGTATCCTTGAACCCTCCAATGGTTTGAATGTTTATCGGTCAAAAGTCTGTGTAAAGGTAGTTCTGTGTTTCAGTAACCTTCCTGTCCATCTACTGTTACTGACTTGTGGTTTTATTAAAAGTCTCGTGATATTTCGTGTTTTTCATATTAAAAAAGAAGATATTTCTTGCATTTATTGCAGAGAATGGGATATATGTCAAAGAATGGAAATTAAGCGAACAGAAAAAATCTTTTCCAAAAGTTGTATGACTTTTGAATTAATCTCATGATCTGTTGTGGTCTGGCTCTTGATTTTCAACTGTTTGGCATTCTGGGCATTCCCCACCCTCTCCTCAATGCACGAGCAGGTAGCCCAATGCCCCAGAGTTAAGAGTTCCAATTCTGGAAAGATTCGGGATTTTTCTATAAGGATGGGATGGTGATTCATTCTGAGCTCTCACAAGACAATCATGCAGCTGCCCCTGTTTCAAAATCAGCAGCCCCGCCAGCTCGTCTCCATCAGCCTTGAGAAAACAGGAAGCACAACGGCCACCACAGGAAGTGGTGCGCTCTT